>NC_069501.1:905404004-905481504 GCF_027579735.1 Bombina bombina | reverse complement strand
GGACAGTAAATACCTTGATAATATAATAAAAAGTGCTTGATTATGATTAGTAAAAAAAGTTTGCAATATATTTTCATTATTTGTTTTGCCCGTTTGCAGGCATGCAATAAATTAGCGCTCCACTTGTAATCTAGCCCATATTGAGGTATTCTCTCCTTACAAGATCAGCCTACTGTATTGGGTTGTGGTTTCAGTTAGCCGAAACAGTTATTTTATATTCAAAATTATACCTAAAGGGACAATTTTCCATACATTTTAAACTCTGCTGCTGGTATAACAAGTAATTTGCAACACATTAAGGAGAAAACAATTTTACAGTACACTGTCCCTTTAGGTCTGCAAATTTTGAATTTTCCACTCTTGAAAACTGAAAGAGCACATGGCAGACTTACCCTTCCTAACCTTTTCACATATTTCTCATTATTTACAGTTTGTTATCATTTCTGCTGACTCCAAACAATGAATAATTTGTTAACACAATGACAGTGGTAAGCCCTGTCATCTCCAGACACAAGTACCAATTGACTTCTCCAAGTAAGAAAAGTGGTAGATGGGGTTTGATCAGTGAAAACAGATCAAAAAGGTGTTAATCTTTTCTAATATAGTTCAAACTTGTTTTTTGTTTTAGTCTATTGGAAAAACACAGAAAAGTTTAACAAATTGATGTAATTATAAGGTTTTACTGTCCCTTTAATGCAAAGTTCTAAGTTGTTTTGCTTAGTAATTGGCTGTGTTGATGAACTGTTCCATGTGAAACAAGGTGTGGAAGAACAAGACCAAACTTATAATGAGTGAGTTCAAAATATGACATAATGTTTATGTTTTGACTATAATTTAAAATAGTTGTCTTTTTTAATGAGCAGTATGTAATCATTTCTCAGTGTGCAGTGGTTTTAATAATACCAAATCTATTCTGAATTGGAGACATTGTCATTGAACTGAGAACTGTTGCAGAGTAAGCTAGTGATGGCTTTTTCACCCGGTTATTTAGAGTCTGCTCACAGCACTGCCAGCTTAACCAAAAAGGATTAACTCTCATATCCAACTGAGAACACAGATAATTCTCTGTAATTGGTAAAAAATGAAGATGAATGGGGCTGAGAGATAAGGAGCAATTAGCTCATCAGCAGTTACAGCTGTGCACTCAATCCGATTCCATCTCTTGAGTCTTAGTCTTTTTTAAGGGACCCAAGCAGAATAAGTGTAAAAAAATATGTGTCCTGTAAAAATTACAGAAATAATTGACATTATTAAGATATCTTCTTATTTATAGAGAATCTTCCCTTTTAATGGACACCTGTCATATCTAACCCTATAAATACAACGGGATTAACATACGATTTAAGATATTTTTTTTATTTTAACATAAACCAAATTATAACTGTAGATATTTCTAAATTTGCCCGTCAATCGTTTCATTATAGCAGCATCATCTGTTTGAAAATATAAGCAATTCCCTCATCTAATTATTGGGTGGATTTTAGGTTCATTAACATTGCCAAGGCAGAGAATCAGATGTGCAACTGCATAGCTGTGCTCAGTGGCCTGAAATCTTATGTTCTTTTTATTTGATTTTTCAAGGTCTTGAAGACTTGTAGAGAGAAGTTATAATTAAAAAAAAAAGTCAAATTAAATGAACAGTCTACAATAGAATATTTATTGTTTTAAAAGATACATAATCCCTTTATTACCCATTCCCCCAGTTTTGCATAACTAACACTTATATTAATACACTTTTTATCTCTGTGATTACCTTGTATCTAAGCATCTGCTGACAGCCCCCTGATCTCATGACTTTTTATTTATTTATTATCTATTGACTTGCATTTAGTACTGTGTTGTACTAACTCTTAAATAACTCCTTGGGAGTGAACACAGTGTTATCTATATGGCCCACATGAACTAGCAGTCTCCTGATGTGAAAAGCAAATAAAAAAGCATGTGATAAGAGGCTGTCTGTAGTGGCTTAGAAACAGGCAGAAATTTAAAGGTTTAAATGTTATAAAGTATATTAATATATCAATGTTGGTTGTGCAAAGCTGGGGAATGGGTAGTAAAGACATTATTTATCTTTTTAAACAATAAAAATTGTAGTGTAGACTGTCCCTTTAACTCCACTCTGTGCCAGATATAATTCAGTATATTATAATGGAAAGTAATAAAGACACTTATATGTTCATTTGCATGTCTAAATATTTTATTATTAGTATCAGGTATTTGTAGAGCGCCAACAGATTCCAGATTTTTTTTTTATTATTATTTTTTTTCTTTTTTATTATTCTGAATTGTTCTGTTTCGTTTTGATTTGTTCTGTTTTGTTTTGTTTTGTCATTATTTTTATTCTTTCCTTTTACTTGCTTCTCTTTAAAATGTATAACTGTTTACAACGGTGAAATCAAACTTGTAAAGAAATTTAAGGTCGAGATTATCCCATACTAGAATAGTACCCACCATGTGAATGTATATTGTTATAATTTGAAATTTGTCCACTATGGGTGATTACAGAATAGATCTGATAAGTGAGCAGATTTGTTTAATTGTAAAGTATTATGGGCATAGAAAATGATCTAACTGTGCTTGATTATATGGTGACTGTTTTTTCTTTGTTTTTTGGCCGATTGCTATGTCCTATTTTATTATATGCTCAGGATGGATATAAGTATATGAGCTGAAATATATGTTTGTTATGATTACTTAAATTACATGTCAAGATGTTTCGGTTGATGTATGGTACGACCTTATCAATAAAAAGTATTGTATCTAAAAAAAAAAACAGATTCCACAGTGCTATAAACATAGGCAGTATACAAGGTAACATGTATATGAGTCAAATGGGTAGAGGTCCCTGCCGAGAGTTGCACTGTTGTAATCAGCTCTTATGCGGGTGATCTACAAACAGCTGGGCTCATAGGCTTACATGCTAAGGGGTTCAAGGGGATAGCAGTGGAGTTAGGAAAGGTTAGTTTAGGTTGTATGCACCCCTAAACAGTCTTTAGGGAGCGCTTGAAGCTTTCAAAACTAGGGAAGAGTCTTGTGAAGCAAGGCAGAGAGTTTCACAAGATGGGAGCCAGTCTGGAGAAGTCTTGTAAACAGGAATGTGAGGAGGTGAGTAGGAAATTGTGGGCAGAGCAAAGGGGTCGGGAGGGAGAGTATTTGGAGACAAGGTCTAAGATGTAGGGGGAGCAGTGCAGAATTTTGTGTTTAAAGCTGGAGGCAAGAGAAAGCCAGTGAAGGGATTGGCAGAGAGGTGCAGCAGATGAAGAGTGATGTGTAAAGAAGATTAGCCTGGCAGAGGCATTCATTATGGATTGTTAGGGAGCTAGGCGGCAGCTAGGGAGACCAGAGAGGATGGAGTTGCAGTAATTGCGGCGGGAAAGGATGAGAGAGTGGATTAGAATCTTAGTTGTGTCTTGTGAAAAGAAATGTCTAATTTTAGAGATGCTTTTAAGGTGGAAGTGGTAGGCTTTAGCCAAGGACTGAATCTGAGGAGTGAAAGAAAGATCTGAGTCAAGTGTGACCCCAAGACATCGAGCATGTGGAGTAGGGGTAATGATTGAGTTATCAACAGTTATAGAGAAGTTGGGGGTGGAGATTTTTTAAGAAGGGGGAAAATAAGGAGCTCAGTTTTGGAGAGATTTAGCTTAAGGTTGTGAGAGGACATCCAAGTAAGATAGTTAGTGACATGGGTTTGCAAGGAATAAGATAGGTCTGGTGCAGAGAGGTAGATTTGGGTGTCATCGGCATCCAAATGGTATTGAAACCCATAGGACTTTATTAAGGAACCTAAAGATGATGTGTAGATTGAGAAGAAAAGGGGACCAAGGACAGAGCCTTACAGTACACCAACAGAAAGTGGTAACGGGGCAGAGGATGCCTCAGAGAAGGCTACACTGAAGGTACGGTTAGACAGATAGGAAGAGAACCACGAGAGAGCTGTGTCGCAAATGCCTAAGGATTGGAGGGTTTCGAGCAAAAGAGGGTGGTCGGCAGTATCAAAGGCTGCAGACAGATCAAGGAGGATAATCAGAGAGAAGTGGCTGGATTTTACTGTAAGTAGGTTGTTGGTAACCTTAACAATTGCTGTCTCTGTGGAGTGGTGGGGGCAAGTGGGTCAAGGAAGGAGTTTAGTGTAAGGAAATGGGGTAGACGTACATATACTAGCTTTTCGAGAAGCTTCGAGGCAAGAGGGAGTAGGGAAATAGGGCGGTAGTTGGGTCGAGAGAAGGTTTTTTGAGGATAAGTGTGACCAGTGCGTGTTTAAGAGATGAGGGAAATATACCAGTGCTGAGGGAGAGATTGAAGATGTGTGTGAGTATAGGGGTAAGGGTAAAAGAGAGGGAGGGTAGTAGCTGTGAGGGGATGGGGTCGAGGAGACAGGTAGTGAGGTGAGAGGATAGTATAAGGGAAGAAACTTCATCCTCTGTAACAGGGGCAAAAGATATAAATTTTTGGCTGTGTGGGTTTTGTATGGTAGTGAAGTTTTGAGGGGGTTTGAGACTGATAGCATGTTGAGAGCTGATTTCATTTCTGATGGAGTCTATTTTGCTATTGAAGTAGCTGTCAAAATCTTGAGCTGAGAGAGAAGTTGTAGTAGGAGGTGGGGGTGGGCAGAGAAGAGTATTGAACGTGGAGAACAGACTTTTTGGGTTTGAAGAACAAGATGAACTTGTAGTGAAGAAAGTCAGCTAAACTCCGAGATTTTCTCCAGTGTCACTCAGCAGTACGGGAACATCTGCGTATGTACCGTGTCAGAGGAGTATGCCAGGGCTGAGGATGAATGTATGATTTCCGAGCAATGGTAGGTGGGGCCAGATTGTCAAGGACTGATGTAAGGGTGGAGTTATAGTGGTAGATAGATTCATCAGTTCATCACAACTTCATGTGCAATGTTAAATGCTGACAGCAATGTTAAATGCCAACAGCGTATGATACGATTTATCATGTCGGGCCATGATAAATCGTATCATGTCCGCCAGACATTGATAAATCTTCCCCTATACTAAAGATAACACCTCAAAATAAAATTAGATTATGATCACATTTCGAATTAAAACTTACATTGGAAATTAGTTACTGTTAGTGGATTTAAAGGGATATGAAACCCAATATTTTTCTTTCATGATTTAGATAGAGCATGTGTTTTTAAACAACTTTCTAATTTACTTCTATTATCAATTCTTGTTTGTTCTCTTGGTATATTTTGTTGAAAAGCACTATATGGCAGCAGTTTTGCAAGAATATTATCCATTTCCTAGAGTACTAGATGGCAGCACTATTTCCTGCTGTGTAGTGCTCCAGATGCCTATCTAGGTATCTTTTCAACAAAGAATATCATAGAAACAAAGAAAATTTGATAATAGAAGAAAATTGTTTTTGTTTTTTGTTTTTTTGTTTGATTTTTAAATGGTATGCTATGTCTGAATCACAAAATAATTGTTTGGGGCTTTACACTGTGTGCAGAATTATTAGGAAAATTAGTATTTTGACCACATCATCCTCTTTATGCATGTTGTCTTACTCCAAGCTGTATAGGCTCGAAAGCCTGCTACCAATTAAGCATATTAGGTGATGTGAATCTCTGTAATGAGAAGGGGTGTGGTCTAATGACATCAACACCCTATATCAGGTGTGCATAATTATTAGGCAACTTCCTTTCCTTTGGCAAAATGGGTCAAAAGAAGGACTTGACAGGCTCAGAAAAGTCAAAAATAGTGAGATATCTTGCAGAGGGATGCAGCACTCTTAAAATTGCAAAGCTTCTGAAGCGTGATCATCGAACAATCAAGCGTTTCATTCAAAATAGTCAACAGGGTTGCAAGAAGCGTGTGGAAAAACCAAGGCGCAAAATAACTGCCCATGAACTGAGAAAAGTCAAGCGTGCAGCTGCCAAGATGCCACTTGCCACCAGTTTGGCCATATTTCAGAGCTGCAACATCACTGGAGTGCCCAAAAGCACAAGGTGTGCAATACTCAGAGACATGGCCAAGGTAAGAAAGGCTGAAAGACGACCACCACTGAACAAGACACACAAGCTGAAACGTCAAGACTGGGCCAAGAAATATCTCAAGACTGATTTTTCTAAGGTTTTATGGACTGATGAAATGAGATTGAGTCTTGATGGGCCAGATGGATGGGCCCGTGGCTGGATTGGTAAAGGGCAGAGAGCTCCAGTCCGACTCAGACGCCAGCAAGGTGGAGGTGGAGTACTGGTTTGGGCTGGTATCATCAAAGATGAGCTTGTGGGGCCTTTTCGGGTTGAGGATGGAGTCAAGCTCAACTCCCAGTCCTACTGCCAGTTTCTGGAAGACACCTTCTTCAAGCAGTGGTACAGGAAGAAGTCTGCATCCTTCAAGAAAAACATGATTTAATCCTCAAAAATACAACTTGCCTAATAATTCTGCACTCCCTGTATATCCCTTTAATGTAACTGTATATACTAGTTGTAGGCTGGAAAAGGCCTGTGGGCCGTAGTATTGGTGGTTTTGGTAGTGAAGACTTAGATGATCATCCTAATATATAGTGTTTTCAGGGTGTACTATACATAATGTCTCATTCGTACCAGCTGGTATTATTTCTTTATAAACAAATACCCTCTTTGATAGGGATGGGCAAATGTGTTTACATTCAAATTCGAATGCTAGAACAAATGTTATTCTAGAGATTGGCTTTACATAAATCGAATGTTGATAAGTATGAATATTCTTAAAAATTTTAATACAAATACTATTCAGAAGTTCAATAGTTCATCTAGTAGGGAATTAAGTAAAAAAAAATTAATTGAATATTACATTTAAAGAAAGCATTAGAAATACTATTACATTAAACAAATATTAGAATGTTGCATAAACATTCGAAATTTGAAACAAACAAACGAATGTGTTAAAATTTGTTTCATTTTTCGAATGTTGCAAAACATTCGCCCATCCCTACTCTTTATATTGGTGTCAACTGCTCACTTCTGGTTCCATCACTTCCATCTTCTCTCAGGGGCATTCCTCTTGCTAGGTACTGCACTTTTAATAATACAGACCACCTTGAGAATACATTTTTTGCCCCTACCCAAACATATCCCTGTCAAATCCACACCTCAGGAAACATATTTACAAAGTGGGACAGATTTCCAGGACAGGAGACCAGAACAATTGGGACAGTTTGCAATTATAACATAATATCAACAATCACGTTACACTGACCAATCAGAAGAGGCTGTACAGCTTAAGTCCAAAGTGGCAGACACCTCAATCCATACCAAATAAAGAACCAAAAAGAATTAGCACTGCACATGCACAACATAATTCCATATGCCTTGTGTGATTTCTTTCTGTCTTCTGACATATTAAGTATTGGCATAATGTGTTCATGGCAGTAAAAGGATAAAATATAATGTTCTACATACTACTTTCTTTTAAAAAAAAAGTTTTAACTCAGCTATCACTAACATACACAAAACAAATAACTGTTGATCCTTGTATTGCTGTGGCAAAATTAAATAGCTGGTTAATGTGAATTACTGACACAAACTACTGCTGGCAAAGAAACATCTCTAATCTTTGTGTAACTGGTAGACCCTCATGGTAAAATCAATGCTTTGCATTTATTACTGGTAGCCATGGAGTGTAAAATTGCTTGTGCATGTGTAATTTGTAGCCACGGGTGGTTGGTAAAATTGTTGCTTTGTGTATTAAGTTGGTCAAGTCAAAATTCAGTTTGAGAAAAGGGCAGTCAAAATCATTGCTTTGTATGTGTTAATGCCATCTACAGGGTAAAACACTGCTTTCCTTATTACTGCCAGCCAAAAAGGAAACATTATTATTTGAAAAATATATATAGAAGTCCCCCAAATCAACACATGGGTTCCCCAGCAATTTTGAGACACAGCTGACAATCCGAAATGCAAAGCAAGAAAAGTGTATACTGGTTTAGTTTGGTATTGCTATATCTAATATACCATTTTAATAACATTATGGTAACATGTTTGCCCTTAATCTACCATTGTGGTAATATATGGCAAATTAAAGTGAAAGTCAATCCTAGCATTTTATCAAACCCTAGGATTGACTATTGAAACAAATAAAGGGGACTTTCATTCATGAAGTATAAGATACTTCATATAGAAAGCTCCTTTATTTGTTTCAATCGATCACCGTT
This sequence comes from Bombina bombina, assembly GCF_027579735.1. Classification (NCBI taxonomy): domain Eukaryota; kingdom Metazoa; phylum Chordata; class Amphibia; order Anura; family Bombinatoridae; genus Bombina; species Bombina bombina. The sequence continues at coordinate 905,473,356 of NC_069501.1, read as the reverse complement.
TTTACCTGGTTCAGTAGCCCACGGCTAAAAAAATGTTTGGCTAAGAGGTGACGTTTTCACCTCTTAGCCAATAGCCATGCGGTAAATCCGGCTCCCATGGGCACCAAGCCAGATTTCCCGCACGGATATTGGCTAAGAGGTGAAAACGTCACCTCTTAGCAAAAATTTTTTTTAGCTGTGGGCTGCTGTAGCAGCTAAAAACAGCGATCGATTGATTAAAATAAAGGAGCTTTCTACATGAAGTATCTTATACTTCATGAATGAAAGTCCCCTTTATTTGTTTCAATAGTCAATCCTAGCATTTGTACAACGCTAGGATTGACCTTCACTTTAAAGTTTATAATATTATCACACATATAATCTGTAACGTGCCAGCTATGCATATCAAGGATTTCAGTTAATATAGAAATTTACATATCTAAAGGCCCAGCAGATTCAGAATATACCATTATTATGTTTTAATTGTAGTGCAGGTAAGAAGGCTGCAACAAATGTAAAGGAAATGTATATTTCTGTTACAATTTTAATAAATAACATTGAAAATCGCCAGATGACCACTGTTACAAAATTTTTCACTAGGGACTAGGCGATCGGCTAGGTGACCACTGTGATCCCCTAACTATCCAGGCAAAATGTATTTTTTTTTATTTTTTTTAAATATAGGAACTTGTACACTATAAAATAAACATTATTGAGGGGGGTCTATAAACATGTTAGATTGTCCCTAAATATACTGTCCATGGTAAAACCCATGTTGTGTGTGTTTTAAAAATGTTTTATTTTTTATTTTTATTTTTGGTTGCTTTATGCATTTCAAGACCATCCTCATTTGAAAAGTGCAACCAATTACCTTTAAAATTAGGGTTTTTAATCATCTATATCTGCTAATGGAGCTAAAAATGAGAGGGTTGAATAGCTTCCCCCATCTTGAAGATTATGTAACTCTGTACCTTGGTGACGTCCCCATACATTTGTAGAGATTTGAAAGGGACGCCCATTGAAAGCTTTTGAGTGCCATCCACTAGGCCACCAACAATGCCTGGCCTGTAATGACTGGCGATGCCTCTGCATGGCACACAGGCCTTGATTTATATGATGAGAATGCCTCAAATTGTGATTCAAACCATTTAATCAACTGATAGTGATTATTCTCCTCTATTCCTAAAAATAGTAAACACCCTCTAGTGAGCTTCTAAGTTTTCAATTGGGATTTTTTTTTTATTTCACAATGGCCACACAGACCTAGTGATGGAGCTTATTTTTATTTTAGCTTTACTAAATATGGCCCAATGTATGTGAAGAAAACAAAAGCTGCACTATGCATTTCATTCCATTCAATATGCTACAAGATTGTTTATAATGTTATCAGTAAATTATAATGCCCTGTGTTTCCTAGTTTTTTAGGCACAACTCAAATGACTTTATGATTGCTTGACTTCCTACGGACATAATAACATTTTGTATGAATGCTCTACATTAAACAATGATATTTTCTTGAGACATCTGTTTTGAGATCACTTTTTGAATAGATATGAACTCATTTCCTACAAAGCGAGACATTTACTATTGTTGATATCTGTTTACAAGTTCCATGAGTCAGATCATAGTGGAAAACTTTTTTTTTTGGAAGTGTAAAACATTATTTAAACTGTTTGCATTGTAATTTTCCCTTCTGTAGAGTGAAAAGCAAAGTACACATTTTTCCCCTTCTTTTTTGACCATATTTATTCTTCATTTTTACATAGACATGGTGTACCTAAACGATCCTGCTTTCTAACTTGCATTTTTTAATGGAAAATTTCAAATATGTTTAATAAAAATATCACAGAAATAAAAAATGATGTTTTTAAAGTTCCCAGCAATTTGCAGAAAGCTATCATTTATATACACAAATGTCTACATCTATTTATATTAATGTTTCGGGAAGGTTTGTATATGCCACAAATAGCATTGTCTTATCAAGAATATAGCTCCTATCAACCAACCTGTCACAAAAAAATACTTGATATAAGAAAAGATAGTAGACATCTCAGCAATCAATATTAGAATGAATACAGCATGGAAGATCCAACTACTGCATATCATTTTGTCAGCATCTATTTCTATGACCAAATGAAGCATTAATTCAAATCATAAATCTATGGTGATTTAAATCTAGGAATGAGCACCTGCCTGCTTTAATGATTTATTTTGTACATTTCAGTAAGCAGGAGATTTGTCCATATGAACTGACAGGTCACCTTCAGATGCCAGCAGCAGGCTGTTTATCAGCAGGCAGACTAACATCTCATCTTAGCAAGTAAATATTAAACTAAAAGAATCCAATTGATTGTGTATGGAGGGAAAAGCATCATGGCCATATATTTTTCTTAGGCGGTTAATGCTTCATTCTGTTCAATCCAGAGAATCTTTTTATAGTGAAAATGATAATTCCAGAGGGAGGAAGTAAACTCAAGGTTATCATTTCAAATCTGTATGTAGGAGATAAAATAATTACCTATTAGCATCATCGGCTGCCTCTGATTCCCTTTATTTTCTGACCTTTGTATAGTATTTCTGCAGTAGTCATTTCACTTTTGTTTATTATATTTATTTATAGCAAGAAGATGTTCTATTAACCCCATTTGGCTGCCAGAGAGGGCATATGTGTTACAACATTCTTTGGCAGCAAGGGGTTAGTGCAGTTATTTAGATTATTGTGTGAGTATATAATTATTCCGATGTTTGTTATTGGTATGTATTTTAGCATTCAATAGTAGTTAGTAAAGATGTTAAAGCATACTGAATGCAAGTTGTTTTATTGACACACCTGAAACAATTATAGAATGACTTTATACTGTAAATTTATTTATTTTTTTATCTAGAAATAACATACTTTGTGATAAAATAAGTTCATGTTTAAAAAAAAAAAATCTACTTTAAACTGCAAAATAAGCAATCTGTGTATGTACGTGAAAGTTGTAATTTCACAGTTATATTATTTTATTTTTATGTTTTCATATCTGTAAATGTCTCAGGAAGAAGATCAGTAGAATTTTTTAGTATAACTACCAACATATATCTGCTTTAAAAAAAGGTTCACATTTGATAATATTAAATAAATATGTATGCAACGCTCAGTGCCCACTTATCCAATGTGTATACAAAATGTTTTAATTTCTTTTAAAATTAGAAGAAATCAAATAAGTAAATGTCTTAATCTTTTCTCACATCCAAAACCCCTTATCGAAATAGATGATAACTAACTGATAAAAATTACTTAAATTGTGCTTCCTGGCGTTCTAAAGCTTTGGGGTGGGGTGCCTGATCTCTCACAGTCTTTCTCAGCTTCCCTCCCTGTCTGCATTTGTCAGTGACACTGTCTGTAATTTTATTGCAGCAGCGTCACAACGTTCAGAACTAGAGGCACAGCCGAAGATCATAGAGAGAGGTTCAGAGTTGGGGGCAAGCCATAATGCAGAAAGGATCTAGTGCTAGTTCTCAGCCATAGGTGCCAACTGAATGACAGCAGATAGAAGCCCAGTTAGCCTCAGTGCAGTTTACCCCTTGGAATAAGCAAGATACTTACTTTGACAGCGTTGGTATAAAGATGAATATAATGGATTATAGTCATTATACCAGGACAAGACTACTTATTCTTTACAATAAACTGGTACAGAATCATATTTATTCATCTATTTACCGTAAATTTGTATCATCTGTGTAAAGTCTAATACTGTTTTTCTTGGTTAATTTTTTTGTATATGCCTGTATCACTACAATATCTCTATTATTTCAATATACACTAGGAGAAGATTAGAATGTATGGTTAAAGGTGTGCCAAGGGTGTCACTAAAGCTACATATCCGTTAATACTCAATGTAGTCAATTTACCAAATGTCAGGTGGACATGATTCGCTATATGTTGATAGCATACGCTGTCGGCATTTAACATTGCACAAGCATTTCTTGTAAAATGCTTGTGCAATGCCGCCCCCTGCACATACCAATCGGCCGGTAGCAGGGGGTGTCAATCATCCCGATCGTATTGTATCAGGATAATTGCAGTCCACCACCTAAAAGGTGGCAGACAAGTTAAGGAGCAGTGGTCTTATGACTGCTGCTTCTTAACTGCCGTTTCCTTCAATCCAGAAACTACGGGCGAATGAAGCCGCATCTGCTGCTTATTAAATCTGCCCCTATCCGTCAACCTATTTTGAACTTCAATACTTTATATATGATATAGTATCACATTTCTAAAATATTTTTTTTTATAGCAAGAAAAAAATAAATAGATTAAACAAGGGATGGAATTAGTATCTGCTTTTTTATTTTATTGTTTGAATGTCTCTATAGAAACCCACATTTTTCCTTTCATGTTTCATCTTTGGTATACAATAATAAAAAAAATCCAGTTTACCTTTATTATCCAATCTGCTTCATTCTCTTGGTATCCTTTATTGAAGGAGCTGCAATAGTGGGAGGTAGCTGAAAACATCAGGTGAGCCAAAGACAAGAGGTATATATGTGTAGCCACCAGTGAGAAGCTAGCTCCCAGTAGTGCTGATCCTGATCCAACCTACATATGCTTATCAACAAAGGATAACAAGAGAATGAAGCAAATAAAATAATTTAAGTTAAATGGAAAGTTGTTCAAAATGTCACTGTCTTTCTGAATCATACTATTTTAATTTTGACTTTACATTACCTTTCATATTTAAAAAAAAAATCTACACTTTTGTGGTATTTTTTCAGTATTTTTTATGCAACATCACTGTTTTTTATGACTACCAGAATTGATACTCAAATTTGGGATCAATACACACCCATACTTTCTGAGAAACACCATCAAGTGGGTGCTGTTACACCCCCGGGTGATAACCTGAGATCCTGAGCACATCTGTTATAAACAGGTATATGAATTATTAATCTTAAAAACAGACATGTTTTGGTAAGTGATACTTTGAATACTGTTTTCTATAACTTCACACAGTAGCAATACAGATTGATATCAGTACTGGACGTTAAACTTACCAACACTTGAATTGAGATCTCCATTGTCAGAGTCTGTTCCATGCTGGTTATTGCTGCCATGATAGCTACTCATTGCTTCTAACTTGATTTTCTTCACTTTCATCGCTTCAGCAATGGCTGCATTAGTAGCAGCTGCTGCGGCTGCAGCTGCTGCAGTCAGGCCTATAAAACATGTGGCATTAAAATAATGAATATTGTGCTTTTTCCAGTGTTAACCAAGAAAAAAATAACATTTATTTATAAAATATGTTTGTGTTCAGCATATATGTAAAATGTCTTTAATGTTAGAAAAGAATAATTGTAACCCTCTTCCTCCTGTTTCTTAAAAGGTAGAAGCTTATTTACTCTGAACCTTTAAGGGACAGTATACTCCTTGTAATTGCATGACATTTCTGTTGTGTTGCTATAGAATAACATATCAGCCATGTCTAACTGTCTTTAAAACAAATTAACATCCTTTTTAATGCAATTCATTTTCAAAAGCAAAACTCCACCCACATTAAAGGGTTTAGTAAAACTGAGGCTGTGGGTATTTTACATAAAATGGAAAATTCAAGAACAAGGGGTCATGATCTCAAGCTAAAGGGTAGTAGATTCAGAAGTAATTTGAGGAAGCACTTCTTTACAGAAAGAGTGATTGATTTATGGAATAAACTTCCTCAAGAGGTAGTAGCAACAAACACTGTGGGGGACTTTAAAAATGCATGGGACAAGCATAGGGCTATCCTACGAACTAGATAAGTTTATACTGTTAGGTAAGGTCGGGCAGACTTGCTGGGCCTATGGCTCTTATCTGCCGTCAATATCTATGTTTCTATGTTTCTATGTTTGCCTTTTTTGAAGGAGCCAATCTTTTGTCTGCAGACTACAAGGCTAGTTAAAATCAGCTATTAGTATAAAATACATAGTTTTGCAATGGTTATCAGTTAAAGCAATTAGATACATGTATGTAGCAGGGTTAGCCTACATTTCCAGCTCTGACATTTTTAAAAACATTATGGCCTAGATTACAAGTGGAGTGCAAATTAACTGTGTGCCCACAAGCGGGCAAATTTGCCCGTTTGCGAGCACATGATAAATAACCAGCCATTACAAGTAGCTGGTTATTGCTACCACAAGCTTGGGTAGCAATTGGTGCATAAAAAATTAACCAGTGGTCAGATCTCTGGTTAATTGTATTAATGTCCACCAAATGCCCCCAAAATCAAGTGTAATATACTTTATTAAAAAATAAAGAAACATCTTTATTTTTTTATAAAGTAACTGCACTTAGCAGTTTTTGGGGGCTGAAGGGTAAAAATGTCACTGAAAAGTGCCTTTACATTGCAGTCTATGGGAACTGTGCGTTCCCTATAAATATATATATATGCTTATATACATATATATTTATGTTTTTATATGTGTATATACACATAATAACACATAAATATATATGTATATAAGCATATATATATATTTACAATTTGCTTCCGTCGCTGCACGACTTACCCCTTTGCTGTATTAGGTTCTCAGCCATGTCTGACGGCATGAGAATGAGGCTCCCACTGGAGCCTATGGAAGCGCTCTATTGTGAGTGCAATGCTTCCCAGCAATGCGAATGTGAGGTTGTGTTTGCATTGCAGCTAACTTGTAATACCAGCGCACATTTGCGTTTGCTGGTCACTGGAGCGCAAATATCGCTTTTGTGAAAGTGATATTTTGCGTTACACTTGTAATCTAGCCCTTTATATATAAAAAAAAAAATCTCAAGGTGCTTCTGTCCCTTTAAGATAAGACTACATGTATTCATAAATTAGAGGTTAAGGTCAAAGACATTTAGTTATGCTGTTACCATAAGACATAGTTTATCTACTAGAACATATATAATTTCCTGTGAGCTATGACTCTAGTTTTGGCACAGGTTTAAACAATTGCATGTTATTGTACTAAGAGATCTTGCAGCTATGTGCCTAAAAGGGGGAAAAGAGTAATGCTTTAAACTCTGTTACACTAAAAATATCACAATTGTCAGAATCCAAGTTAAACTTTAATTTAATAAAAGCTCTGCTAGCATTTTTGTATTTTCTATAGTTTTTAAAAGTAAGATTAGCATGTTAGCATGCAAAGTTCTGATTGGTACAAAAGCATCAAGAGTGAAGTTTGTATTTTTTTGTACTTGTGCGGATCAACTGCTAGAGGGGTATGTGAGCATTCATTTAAAAAGAAGTCCCCCTTTTATATGAGTGCTGTGTTTGTGTAGTGTATGATGTCTATGGGGATATATGTCCATTTGTAGATAATTAATGCTAAACTATTGATCACCTATCTAATGCTCCAAATGAATATAATATCCCCTCTTTCCAAATCAATTCTCATGGTATTCTGTAATATTTGTAGGGGAGATGTGAGCTCTAAACCCCCCCCCACTTTACCTGATATAACATTCCCTGACATCTGGTTTGTTCATGTGATCACAATTAGACTGGTGATCCTCTGTATGTTGGAGTAACATTTAACGGATCACTTAACACACTAGAATAGCATAATCAATGGATGCATAATAAAGAGACAATGCAAAAGCACATAGTTTGAATTTCAAATGAGAAGTAGATCTTTTCTGAAATATATCACGGCTAGATTTAGAGTTGGGCGGTAGCCGTCAAAACCAGCGTTAGAGGCTCCTAACGCTGGTTTTTACCGCCCTCTAGTATTTGGAGTCAGTCAGGAAAGGGTCTAACGCTCACTTTCCAGCCGCGACTTTTCCATACCGCAGATCCCCTTACGTCAATTGCGTATCCTATCTTTTCAATGGGATCTTTCTAACGCCGGTATTTAGAGTCGTGGCTGAAGTGAGCGTTAGAAATCTAACGACAAAACTCCAGCCGCAGAAAAAAGTCAGTAGTTAAGAGCTTTCTGGGCTAACGCCGGTTTATAAAGCTCTTAACTACTGTGCTCTAAAGTACACTAACACCCATAAACTACCTATGTACCCCTAAACCGAGGTCCCCCACATTGCCGCCACTCTATTAAAAAATTTTAACCCCTAATCTGCCGACCGCACACCGCTGCCACCTACGTTATCCCTATGAACCCCTAATCTGCTGCCCCTAACACCGCCGACCCCTATATTATATTTATTAACCCCTAATATGCCGCCCCCAACGTCGCCGCTACCTTACCTACACTTATTAACCCCTAATCTGCCGACCGAACCGCACCGCTACTATAATAAATGTATTAACCCCTAATCCGCCTCACTCCCGCCTCAATAACCCTATAATAAATTGTATTAACCCCTAATCTGCCCTCCCTAACATCGCCGACACCTAACTTCAAACATTAACCCCTAATCTGCCGACCGGAGCTCACCGCTATTCTAATATATTTTTTAACCCCTAAAGCTAAGTCTAACCCTAACATTAACACCCCCCTAAGTTAAATATAATTTTTATCTAACGAAATAAATTAACTATTATTAAATAAATTAATCCTATTTAAAACTAAATACTTACCTGTAAAATAAACCCTAATATAGCTACAATATAAATTATAATTATATTGTAGCTATTTTAGGATTAATATTTATTTTACAGGCAACTTTGTAATTATTTTAACCAGGTACAATAGCTATTAAAAAGTTCATAACTATTTAATAGTTACCTAGTTAAAATAATTACAAAATTACCTGTAAAATAAAGCCTAAACTAAGTTACAATTAAACCTAACACTACGCTATCAATAAATAAATTAAATAAAATACCTACAATTATCTACAATTAAACCTAACACTAAACTATCAATAAATTAATTAAATAAAATACCTACAATTATCTACAATTAAACCTAACACTACACTATCAATAAATTAATTAAATACAATACCTACAAATAAATACAATTAAATAAACTAACTAAAGTACAAAAAATAAAAAAGAACTAAGTTACAAAAAATAATAAAAAAATATTTACAAACATTAGAAAAATATTACAACAATTTTAAACTAATTACACCTACTCTAAGCCCCCTAATAAAATAACAAAGCCCCCCAAAATAAAAAAATGCCCTACCCTATTCTAAATTTAAAAAGTTCAAATCTCTTTTACCTTACCAGCCCTGAAAGGGGCCCTTTGCGGGGCATGCCCCAAAGAATTCAGCTCTTTTGCCTGTAAAAAAAAAACATACAATACCCCCCCAACATTACAACCCACCACCCACATCCCCCTAATCTAACCCAAACCCCCCTTAAATAAACCTAACACTAAGCCCCTGAAGATCTCCCTACCTTGTCTTCACCTCACCGGGTTCAGCGATCGGTCCAGAAGAGGGTCCGAAGTCTTGATCCAAGCGGCGGGTGAAGAACTCCATCATCGGGCTGAAGTCGGAAGTCCATCATCGGGATGAAGTCTTCTATCAAGCCGCATCTTCAATCTTCTTTCTTCCGGAGCGGAGCGGAGCCATCTTCTTCCCAGCCGACGCGGATCCAACCTCTTCAAGCGACACCTACTCGCCGAATGACGGTTCCTTTAAATGACGTCATCCAAGATGGCGTCCCTCGAATTCCGATTGGCTGATAGGATTCTATCAGCCAATCGGAATTAAGGTAGGAATATTCTGATTGGCTGATGGAATCAGCCAATCAGATTCAAGTTCAATCCGATTGGCTGATCCGATCATCCAATCAGATTGAGCTTGCATTCTATTGGCTGTTCCGATCAGCCAATAGAATGCGAGCTCAATCTGATTGGCTGATTCCGGAAGAAAGAAGATTGAAGATGCGGCTTGATAGAAGACTTCATCCCGATTATGGACTTCTTCAGCGCCCGCTTGGATCAAGACTTCAGCCCGATGATGGATTTCTTCAGCCGCCGCTTGGATCCAGACTTCAGCCCGAGGATGGACGTCACTCTTCAGCCCCCCCCCTTGGGCTTGGATCAAGACATCGGAGGCTCTTCTGGACAGATCGGCACCCGGTGTGGTGAAGACAAGGTAGGGAGATCTTCAGGGGCTTAGTGTTAGGTTTATTTAAGGGGGGTTTGGGTTAGATTAGGGGTATGTGGGTGGTGGGTTGTAATGTTGGGGGGGTATTGTATGTTTTTTTTTACAGGCAAAAGAGCTGAATTCTTTGGGGCATGCCCCGCAAAGGGCCCTGTTCAGGGCAGGTAAGGTAAAAGAGCTTTTCTATTTTAATTTTAGAATAGGGTAGGGCATTTTTTTATTTTGGGGGTCTTTGTTATTTTATTAGGGGGCTTAGAGTAGGTGTAATTAGTTTAAAATTGTTGTAATATTTTTCTAATGTTTGTAAATATTTTTTTATTTTTTGTAACTTAGTTATTTTTTATTTTTTGTACTTTAGTTAGTTTATTTAATTGTATTTATTTGAAGGTATTGTATTTAATTAATTTATTGATAGTGTAGTGTTAGGTTTAATTGTAGATAATTGTAGGTAGTTTATTTAATTTATTTATTGCTAGTGTAGTGTTAGGTTTAATTGTAACTTAGGTTAGGATTTATTTTACAGGTAATTTTGTAATTATTTTAACTAGGTAACTATTAAATAGTTCTTAACTATTTAATAGCTATTGTACCTGGTTAAAATAAATACAAAGTTGCCTGTAAAATAAATATTAGTCCTAAAATAGCTACAATATAATTATAATTTAGGTAAGTATTTAGATTTAAATAGGAATAATTTATTTAATAAGAGTTAATTTATTTCGTTAGAATAAAATTATATTTAACTTAGGGGGGTATTAGGGTTAGGGTTAGAATTAGCTTTAGGGGTTAAAAAATTTATTAGAGTAGCGGTGAGCTTCGATCGGCAGTTTAGGGGTTAATACTTGAAGTTAGGTGTCGGCGATGTTAGGGAGGGCAGATTAGGGGTTAATACTATTTATTATAGGGTTATTGAGGCGGGAGTGAGGCGGATTAGGGGTTAATAACTTTATTATAGTAGTGGTGCGGTCCGCTCGGCAGATTAGGGGTTAATAAGTGTAGGCAGATGGAGGCGACATTGAGGGGGGCAGATTAGGGGTTAATAAATATAATATAGGTGTCGGCGGTGTTAGGGGCAGCAGATTAGGGGTACATAGCTATAATGTAGCTTGCCGTGGTGTACGGAGCGGCAGATTAGGGGTTAATAATAATATGCAGGGGTCAGCGATAGTGGGGGCGGCAGATTAGGGGTTAATAAGTGTAAGGTTAGGGGTGTTTAGACTCGGGGTTCATGTTAGAGTGTTAGAGAGGTGCAGACTTAGGAAGTGTTTCCCCATAGGAAACAATGTAGCTGCGTTAGGAGCTGAACGCTGCTTTTTTGCAGATGTTAGGTTTTTTTTCAGCTCAAACAGCCCCATTGTTTCCTATGGGGGAATCGTGCACGAGCACGTTTTTGAAGCTGGCCGCGTCCGTAAGCAACGCTGGTATCTAGAGTTGCAGTGGCGGTAAATTATGCTCTACGCTCCCTTTTTGGAGCCTAACACAGCCATTCTGTGAACTCTAAATACCAGCGGTATTTAAAAGGTGCGGGAGAAAAAAAGCACGCGTAGCTAACGCACCCCTTTGGCCGCAGAACTCTAAATCTAGCCGTCAGTTAGTTGCATTTTTCTTCCTATTGCATCAAGTGACAGCCATCAGCCAATCACAAAATGCAAATATGTAAAAAGATTGTGCACATTTAAATAATAGAAGTGAATTGGAAACTTGTGTGCTCTATCTGAATCATGAACATTTAATTTTGACTTGACTGTCCCTTTAAACACTTATTTAAAAGAAGCCCAACTTATATGAATGAGGGGTATTATCACTCTCTAACTAAAAGAGAGAAGGGCAGATAGGACAAAAGACACCTCATTCTTTCCCTATTTTAAATGAGGGGTCACTTGACATATAAGTGGCAGATCTCTCAACTGTTCACTACTGGACTGGACTATGCCAAAGCTATGAACCCCCTTTCTCTTTCAAATGAGGGTCTCTAAGGGCTGTGAGGTGCTGAATAATGCTTAGCAACACATGTAATGATTAGTGAACTATGGCTCCTTATCCTTTTGTCCCATGACAACAAGCAACAAAATTATGAAGAGCACATAGGAGTTGTCCTGTCCAAGTAAAGCATAGAAAAGATTAAAATAAAGCTGAAAAGAGTGAAGTTACTTATAATAACAACACAAGCAATTCAATTTAATTTGGAAATATAAATTCTGTAACGTTTTCTCCAAAAGCATCTGATGATCAATGAATATTCAATCAGAAGAAACCAAATTTCTTTTAAATTATCTCCGTTCATAAAAGCTCTTGGAGAACAAGTGTAAAAGTAATCACCAGATTGCACATCTCAGCCCTTGCACATTCCTTTACCATATGACACAGCTAGTTTTAATATATCATCTCTTTAATGTCACACACGGTTTATTGACAGTACTCATGCAAAGCTATTAACAATCTGAACCAATTACAAGAGGAGGAATATGAAACATGTGGTATTAATACGCAGCCTTGATTCCTAACCATCTGATAGGCAGATGGTGAAAAGCTTATTTTCTATTTCAAATGAAGGGCTACATTATTAAAAAGCTTGTTTGCATTCTGTTATAAAAGCTTTATTGGTATACACAATACATCACAGCCTTATCTGATTCATCTAGTTGGTTTCATTCGTAAATGCTTACAATTTTTTTTTAATTTCCTGGTTAAAAAAAGTCAAATTTTAAAAAAAAATCTGTGGAAATAAAGTGTTAAACAAACTAAATCTTAAAAATGAAATATATAAATAAATGTAATATATTTTAAGTGTTCTATTAGTGTGTATACTAACTGTTAAAGTCTCAAAAGGTAACGTTTTTTTCAAGTTGCAGCAAAAACTACACTAGGAAAACATAAGTAAATGAATAAATACAGGGAAACGTATTTAATTTTTTTTAATATAACCGTGTTGGTTGTGCAAAACTGGGGAATGGGTAATAAAGAGGATATCTATCTTTTTAAACAATGTAAATTCTGGAGTAGACTGTCCCTTTTAGCAGATTTTAGTGCTCTATCCTATTAGAGCTCAAGCAAAATCCTACATGAATTTTACTGTGCGCACCTGTAAAAGTCTGTGAGGGAATAAACGCACTTATGCTTTTTGACATACAGATAGCGCACTCTAGACTTTTAGTCAAGTGGTAAAAAATAACTTTAGACATATGAGTGCAAAAATGTAAACAGTATGGGTAGTACTCAGGTGATATTAATGCACAATATCTCTAAGATGTTGTGCTCTATTTGTAATCTAGGGAATAGATAGTTTTGGACGTAATTCAAAAGCACATATTATAACTAAATATATTGCATATTTTGTGCATCAGAATGTCTCTTTAAATAGATTTTTGTTATCGTTGACAGCAAATATTAAAAATATAGTAAAGTAAATCAAACTGGTTCTATTACAAAATGTAATGTTGTTGGAATCCTGCTTTAGATCTCTTCATGCTTCCCTCTCCTGGCTATCTTCCTACTTTTCACCTTTATTTCTCAAAATCCCAATGTCCCTTTTTGACTTCCATTAATTTTCAGCTCAAACTAAGTGCTTTGTGTTGATCCTTCGTGTGCATGTATTTCATGCATGCGCAATGTATGGTTTTTGTCAAGGGGGTAATTTTAACAACGGAACAAAAAAATACCGCTCAATAGCATAGCGGTTGTTATATGCTTAGTGTACACAGCATTGCCTATAGCAGCTCCTAAAGTCTTTAGGAAGACGAAACCACGCATTGCACATGCGTGAAACACATGCACCCGCAGGATCGACATGGAGCACTTAGTTTGTGATGAAAATTCAGTTTGTTTGACGTCAGGGAAAGGAGGGGTCAGGCGTCCATTTCAAAATGGCTGGAGGAGGATAAAGTAAGTGTTTTTACCAGTAAAGTATATGTACATCACTAATGGGCAGTTTGATGTAAAAAGCGTTAATTACAAAATCAAAATAAGTAATAATAATTTTTGGGTTGACTTGCCCTTTGATTATGGATAGTAAAGAAACTTTACAATATATTTCTATTATTTTTTGTGCCTCCAATTGCATGAAATATAACTGAAAATGGTGGACTTTCAACATTGGAGAATGGGAAGTTCACACCCCACACAGACTTTCTAATTTACTTCTATTATCAACTTTTCTTTGTTCTCTTGGTATCTTTTGTTGAAAAGCAGGGACATATGCTTAGGAGCCGGCCCATTTCTGGAGCACTATATGGCAGCAGTTTTGCAAGAATGTTATCCATTTGCAAGAGCACTAGATGGCAGGTTTATTCTACCATGTAGTGCTCAAGATGCCTACCTGGGTATCTCTACAACACAGAATATCATGGGACTGAAGCAAATTTAATAATAGAAGTAAATTGGAAACCTTTTTTTTTTTTTGTATACTCTGTATGAATCACAAAATAATTTTTTGGGGGTTTCATATCACTTTAACTTGCCTCTGCACAAGAAAACCTGCATTGAGGTGCCCATTACATTATATAAAACTAAGATTTACACATACTTTAATATTTAAGCAACTTATATTATTTTTTTAAAGAATCCATCTGCATATTACTTTCAGGCTAATCTTTGCTTTGAACAAATTATTAATATCACCTTAAATCTCAGAATATGTGTTTATGGTATTCTCATATCAGTTTGAATAAATGTATATACACAATAACTGTTTATATTGTACTTTACTTGTTGGAGAAACTAGTGACCTCACCATTTTTCAAACAAACCACGGGAAACTTGAAGTCTAGCTCTTGATAGAGAGACGTAAATACATTTTTTATAGTGCTCTGTTTTTATTTATGTGGCATGAAATATTTATTTACTTGATATAAAACATTATCTATTGTATATTTCTCGAAGGACAGAATGCAGGAGTTTGTTGCACATAAGGTTTATTTAGATGAAAAGAAAGTTGTCACTAGAATTTTGATAATTAAGACTGGCCCTGTTTTATATTATAACATCAATATAAGTAAATTATAGATTTAAATAAGATTACCATAAATAATACTAAATAATACAAAATGAGAAAAGAGTGCACCCAAATGGTGTAGTATCTTCAACCAAGGATATAAAGACAACAAGGCTAGAAACATACTCACAGATTTTCAGGCACTTCAACGGTGCAAGAGAGGCAGGCTGGACAATTAGAAGTCGGCCAGCAGACTTGTGTAACCCAGGCAATCCTTCCAAAATAAAGAAAAGCTTTAAGCTGTGAGCTCACCTGATGAAACGGTATGATCTGAGAAATGCGCTGAGACGTTTTTACTGAATTGTTTTTAATTGATTTTAAATTAAAGCTTTTCTTTCCTTTATATTTGTCACTCTGAGTTTATATACCATCTGGGATTCTAAATGTATTGCACAGAATGTGATTGGTTTAATTTGGGCAATTAAACCACTTTGAACCACCACTTGGATCATCTTTTCGGCTGAATTTTGTTTTGGAAGGATTGCCTGGGTTAGACAAGTCTGCTGGCCGACTTCTAATTGTCCAGACTGCCTCTCCTGCACTGTTGATGTTGAAGTGCCTGAAAATCTGTGAGTATGTTTCAAGCCTTGTTGTCTTTATATCCTTAGTTGAAGATACTACACCATTTGGGCACCCTCTTTTCTCTTTTTGTCTTTTCCAGTTTGGGACTCATCATGTGTCTACAGGAGTTCATCTTGAAGAGGAAGCACCAGTTCCCACTATTTCATTGTCATTGGTCACTATCTAGTGGACTTTTGATTTTCCTTCACAGACTTTTATTTTCAGATCTGTGTTGGTATATTGCATCTTTTACTCATTTTTTTTATATGTAAATACCCATATAATGTATTTTGGTTTATTTTGTCTCACGTTCTTTGGCACACTTAGCATTTTTGTATTAATACTAAATAATGTTAACAATATGTTCTTAATTAATAAACCCTGGTGTATATCTGAAAAGCTTCTTAAAGGAAATCTTTTAGGTGTTATGTACTGCGTTCTTAGAACAAATGGCTGTTATATGACTATAGCATCCTTTCAAAATATTGAAATATAGAACAATTATTTTTGAGTGATACAGTATGTCAACTATTTGAACAGTATTTTAAGGCAAGACAATTTGTGGCTTAGGATGAGAACCTACCAGACACAGAAATGTTAATAACACACAGCTTGTTCTGGGTCATTACAGATACTTATTAGTTTTTTCTTAGTTCATAAAATAATTGAAACACATACAAGTTATAGACATATACAAAGAAATAGGGAAACATTTTGGAGCACTCAGTATTACTAGAATAAAAAGCACTTATTATTTCATTGTTGGCTAGTTTAGAACTTCAATTTATATGTTGTATATGAAGGTGTCCACTATTAACTTGTAATGCTACACAGAATAGTAGAACACTTCAATATATGACACAGGCAAAGAAAATAGACCACAAGTGTATGTCATCATATAAAAGGAAAAAAAGGAAAATTGCAATTATGTTGCACATGTACACGGCACTCTGAAATGGCCACAAACAATATTTTTAGAGGTGTTTAGCATACATTAAAGCTCTAATCACTATTGTATAGTCCGTGTATTGAGTATATAATATCCTGTTCAGGAAAAGTGAGAACACATTGTCATGATTGTCAATTTCATACAGGAATCTTCTTCATAACTGGACTTTCAAATGGGATCATGCCTTTGTGGCTGGTCTTTCAAATGGGATTGTGCCTTCATGACCAGGATTTCAAAAGGAATCACGCCTTTGTGATTGCAAAATCAAAACACTTTCACAACAGTGTGGTTTCCAGTTTTTGCTGCTACTCTGTTGAACTTCTGCCCATGAAGATGCAATCCCATTTGAAAGCCCAGTCATATAGGAACAGTTCCTTTTGAAATCATGGTCATGAAGGTGTGATCCCTTTTGCACAACATGTTTGCAGCTATAATATTGCAATAGAGCAGTTTCATGATTTACAGTGTTAGAACTGTTAAAACAAATCCTATTTTAGAAGATAAGTTGGGGCCACTTTATTTTAACAGAAATTTGTAGGGGTTTTTTTGTTTTTGTTTTTTATTTCATATGTATATCTCCCTAAGTTAGAAAATGGTTCTTTTAAAATCAATAATTGAAAACATATATAAAAAAACAATACTTTAAAATATTAAAAGTGTCAATATAATAATTGAGCAAAAATGCCCGGAATACCCATCATGTCTGTATAGAAATGGCATTCATATTGTTTAACAGTGATAAGTATGGATTACAATATGTTAATCTTACACATGTAAATGATTATTTCCTTTACACAATGAACAAAGGGGTTAATTTAAAAGTACTGTAAAAAGGCATGAAAGTTCCATTGTATGTGTCAGTTTTAGTTGGATTCACAGTTTTGATCCTGTTAATAAGTACTTAAAGGGACAGTCTAGTCAAAATTAAACTTTCATGATACAGATAGGGATATCATTTTAAACAACTTTCAAATGTATTTTTATCATCAAATTCGCTTTGTTTTCTTGATATTCTTAGTTGAAAGCTAAACCTAGGTAGGCCCATATGCTTATTTCTAAGATATTTAAGGTTTCATCTTATCTGAATGCATTTGAATAGTTTTCACAGCTAGAGGGTGTTAGTTCATGTGTGTCATATAGATAACATTGTGCTCATGCCAGTGGAGTTACTTATGTGAGGGCACTAATTGGCTAAAATGCAAGTCTGTCAAAATAACTGAAATAAGGGGGCAGTCTGCAGAGGCTTAGATACAAGGTAATCACAGAGGTAAATGTATATTAATATAACCGTGTTGGTTATGCAAAACTGGGGAATGGGTAATAAAGGGATTATCTAGCTTTTTAAACTATAACAATTCTGGAGTAAACTGTCCCTTTAACAACCAAAAACATGTTTTCGGGAACATTCCTATTGAAAACACATTTGTGGGTGTTAGCTTTTAGTGGCAAAATTAAAGTTTAACAGGACCCAAGATCACAAGTCTAGCTCCAACAACCTCTGTCATTTTGGAAACATATAAACACATAACTTTGGTATTGTGGTAGATTTCTGGTTGATTTGTTAGGCACAGTCTATGTTGTCCTGGGGAAGAATCAGTGTACTTATGGCCAGTGCACTATTGGGGCTGGAATGTAAAGAAGGATCAGAGCTCTCAAATCAACATGGTCCCTCGTAATGAAGAATAATTAGGAACTATGTAAATTAAAACTCACATGGCAGGTATAACCCACTATACAGTATCTATATAGCTTTCAAATGTGCCTGTTTATCTATATACCTTATTCATCTGCGTTTCTCATTCTACTCATATATGATAAAATATATAACATCAAGAACACCAGGTCAGATTTATTATTTTCACTGACAATGTCTTAAAAGGGTAGAACTGCTTTATTTGTAATAACTAAAAGTACTACAAAACCTATTTTCTTTTACAAAAACCTATTATTATAAACACATTTACAGCCCTACTTACACAGCTTGCAAAGCAGTCTAACAAAAGAAAAAGAACAAAATAATTAAAACAGTAAAATCATATTTCTAATTACCATGTTTTCCTCAGAAAATTAACTAAGGGATAACACTTCAGCCCCTCACAAGGAAATAAGTTTCTAATTGTGGTTTAGTGGATTTTTATATCTTCAATTATAATTCATGCTTGTATTTTTAATAGTAAATTAAGGTAGCAGTAATATTGAGATAATTATTTTAGTTATTTGAAATGAGAGTGAGAAAGATTTTTTTTTTTATTCCTGTGTGTCTTTCACACTTTCATATATATTTTTCTATTTAGTGTACATTTCTGAAGTTTTAACTTCTCTTTTATTATTTTTTTGTCATGTGTTACCTAAAATCTAAGAAGCAGCACGTTGCAATAAATAATCAATCTGGCCTGAGCTTTAGAATAACTGATTTGTCTAATTCCAGAATAGGCTGGCAGCAGGTTGACTATGGGCAGCCAGAATGGTTGCTGGTTATTAAAAAAAAGTGCCAACAGTTACCTAAGTACTAGACATAAATAAAATCTGCCAATATACAGTATATATATACTGCATAACTTTCTTAAAATTGTGTGAGGCTTAAAACTTAAAGGCATATGAAACCCAATAATTTTCTTTCATGACTCAGATAGAGCATGCCACTTTAAACAACTTTCTCATTTACTTATATTATTATTTATATATTATAAATGTTTCTTCATTCTCTTTGTATCTTTTGTTGAAAAGCAGGTATATATATATGCTTATAAGCCATCCCATTTCTGGAGCACTATATGGCAGCAGTTTTGCAAGAATGTTATCCATTTGCAAGAGCCCTAGATGGCAGCACTATCTCCTGCCATGTAGTGCTCTAGATGCCTACCTAGGTATCTCTACAACTCACAATATCATGGGAACAAATCAAATTTGATAATAGAAGTAAATTAGATATTTTTGTTAAATGGGATGTTCTGTCTGAATCACAAAAAAATAAAAAATGGTTTCATATCCCTTTAACCCTTTGAGTGCTAAGCACTTTCCCACCTGGGTGCTAATATTTTCTAAGGTTTTTTTAATTTATTTAATTTTTGAAAAAACATTTTTTAACTTTTTTTATTCTTTTTACAGACCCACAAGGTTAGGTGATTCCCTTTCCAACAGTGGGTCTTGGGGGTCTGTAGCTGCTTAGATGCCTGAGATACAGGCTTCTAATCAGCATGCCCCCTCCTCCTATACTTAGCATTGTTAAGTATAAATAAAGTTGCACGGTGATGTCATCACGTTATTGCACGTGACGTCACCGTGCATCACTTGAAGCCCCAGCAATGCCTGTCACTCTACAGGCAACGATCGCCGGGGTAGGAGCTGTTAGGAGCCCCCAGATCTCCCTCAGGTTGGGAGAATGCTCATGACAGCTCTGAGCCGTCATTAGCACCAGAGTGAGAAACTGCACTCAAAGGGTTAAGTATTAAAATAAACAATTTCACTAAGTTTTACAATAAGAGACCATAATATAGTCAAAAATATAATGTTTATTTAGATCATTCCATCATTTTTACAATCTATAAACTATCATATAAAATTCACACATTTATAAACATTCACCACAACTGCATATATATTGACATTTGTCAATAGTTTATGATAATTAAAGGGACACTGAACCCAAATTTGTTCATTTGTAATTCAGAAAGAGCATGCAATTTGAAGCAACTTTCTAATTTACTCCTATTATCAAATTTTCTTCGTTCTCTTGCTATCATTTTTTGAAAAAGAAGGCATCTAAGCTTTTTTTTGGTTTCCGTACTCTGGACAGCACTTTTTTATTGGTGGATGAATTTATCCACCAATCAGCAAGGACAACCCAGGTTGTTCACCAAAAATGGGCCAGCATCTAAACTTACATTCTTGCATTTCAAATAAAGATAGCAAGAGAATGAAGAAAATTTGATTATAGGAGTAAATTCGAAATTAGCATCAAATTTCATGCTCAATCTGAATCAGAAAATTACATTTTTGGGTACAGTGTCCCTTTAAATATTTAAAAATTTTCTGAATTGTATTTGCTTATAAAAATAGTAAAACAACCTGGTATTTAATAGTATGGTTAATGTTGTAAGGCATATAACATATGTAGATTACCATGAACACTCTGTCTATTGAATTATTCATTTTATATGTGCCACCTTTTGCTAAACATAAACCGTTACTTTATCTAATCAAAGCAGACTTAATAATGCAAAAGGTCAAAGGCTTAATTTGTGAAGTATTATTTTTCACTCGGTTTAGTCAAAAAAAAAAATACAAAATAGTTAAAAGTAAAGAAATAGGTAATAAATTAACTATTATGGCCTCAGGAATTTGACTAGTTAATAAACTTTCATTGAATGTTTCTTTCAACTGTTCCGGACAATGAAGTTAAACAAAAAAGAAAGAAAATAATAAATTGTTGCCATGTGTGAATTTTAAACAGTTGTTTTTTTCTTTTTATCTTTACTTAAAGACATTTTTTGTCATAACAGTAATTACACAATATAGCACTAATTAATTTCTCTAATATTTATCTGAAATTTGTTATCCTCAATTTTGTAAATGTATTGTACTTGTATATTTAATTGTTACTGTGTTTTTACATTTACATACATAAGAATGCTATCTGGGGGGGGGGGGGGGAATCAATACAAAAAAAAAAAACATTTTAATTGTGCCATATGTAATAAATCTCACCTGACAAAATGAGCTGCCTCTCCAGGACCGTGAAGTCATTGTAAAATTCATAAATAAAATTGGCTTCTGAAAATCAAGAAAATGACTTGCAGTCATACAATATGATTCTGGAGAAGAAGGTGAGAATGATCACTTGTAACAAGTAGTGTGTAGTGTGTGGGGCCCTCAGAATGATGTCTGAAAGTTATAATGAAATCTCTATAAGGGGTGTTGGGTATTAGGGACTATAGAGATTAATTTAAAAACCCTTAGGTCTGTCAGGTTAAAAACCCTTAGGTCTGTCAGGTTACACCCTTTATCTGTATGAAGCTCACTGTTGCCTGTGAAGTGTGTTCCATCAAGAACAATTTCACTATAGTCTTATTGAAACTAACCCAATATAGGTTTGCATTAAAAAAACCTTGTCTGTATGAAATGTTTGCTATAGGTGATTATACTACAATCTGCATATTGTGTACATTTAAACAATCTTCAGTTTTAGAATATACAATTTCGAAGGGATGTTCTTATCATGAACAGCATATATAGTTACTTTTTAAAAAGCTCCCCCCCCCACATATAACTTCTAATGAGAACATGATCTTCCATACAGCATGATTGTTGGTATTTCAGATTATTACAAATAGTATCATTGCAAAATCAAAAATAGGATATATGGAAACTCTAATTGAAGACAATATGTACTTTCTTATCCAAAGATCTACATTTCTTTTAGATAATGCAGCATGAAAACTTCTAAATCTGTTTGAATTAGTGTAATCAGTATCTTCAACAGTGATAAAGTGCACTTGTATTTTGATTTTGAAGAAGTATTGCATATCTTGTATATAACCTTTACTGCCCTTTTTTCGTGAGCTTAGATTTGTTTTGTTATACACAGGATTGTCTAGTTTTAGGAACTCTGTCCTGCTGTTCCTTACAATATTTATGCTTTGGTTGCTCTTAAAGGAACCTGAAACCAACCCAAACCTCACTTTGGAATGCCTTGGTCATGCAAAAAGCATGGTCCAACTGCAACCAGATTGCCTAAAACCTACCATTATATATTTAATACTTTCAAAAAAAATATTTTAAAAAATGAAATTTTCAATTCTCAGGCATTAAAAAATAAATAATAATCATTGTCATTATCACTTTAATCATCATCATCATAATTATCTAAACAAAATATTTAAATATTATCATGAAAAGTCATCCCAGGTCAACTATTCTCCATTTCCACGCCAACCATTAGTTTATAATTTGTGGATTATTATTATTTTTGCAACGTTACTTTCATCCAGAAATAATTTTAAAGCTTAAAATTGCATTGCTGGGAATAGAAACAATTTGCTCTTATCCAGTTGCACTTTTACACTTATTGTATTACAACATAATGGACATACTGAAATGTCTGGGAACCAAGATGCAAAACAATTTGTGAACCTGAACATGTGATGTAATCAGACATTCTAAAAATAAACATGCTCTGGGAACAAAGAAGCAATTTGCATTCTCACTTATAAAACACATACTTATAGTTAAGAGCATTTGATTCAAATCATTATATAAAATTGATTCACAACATTCATGTAATGCAAAGCTGCCAATCACAAAGTCAAAGTGTAGTATTAGCAAATGACAGGGCTTGGTCATCTCTAGCATTGCTTAATAGTATTTCTAATAGTATTTTTCTACATGTATGATTATATACTTGAGAGGGAGTTTAAAAAATGTTTGTACACCTGAAGGTGTCAGGTTAAGAGAAAATGTAAAAATAGTCTGGGTAAGGTTAATTATAAAATATGCAGTGGATATTTGGGTTTTGATATTATGGCATATATAGTAATCCTTCTTCCAAATTAAGAGTATTTAAAGGGAAAGTGTACTGTAAAATGTATTTCCCCTTAATGTGCTTCCAAGGGCTTGTGGTACCAGCTGCAGAGTTTAAATTGTATGGTCTGAATTGTTCCTTTAGATTTTTTTTTACTGTATATGAAATCACAACCTAATGAAATAAGCTGAGCTTGTAGGGAGGGCAGATACCCTTATATCTAAGTTGCCTAAAGCTGATATCTAAGCTGCTTAAAAAAAATAAAGGTAAAGGAGCTGTATTTAAACAATTTAAGTTACTTTAGCGGGTAAAATAGATCATCAGGAACACATTATAAAAGAAAAAACATTTAAAGTACAATGTCCCTTTAAGGATGGCAGTAGATTTTGAGGGGCATTTGGGAAGCATATGCTTATGCTTCCCAAATGTTTATTAATTATATTACAAACCCATAATGTGTGGTTGTCACTGGTGTTTTATGAGATAAAATAGCTGATGTGCTTTTTTTGTAGTTAAAAACTCATATTTAATAAACATATAATAAAAGTTTATTTACAGTAAACCAAATTCCACCAAGTGCAAGTAATCTTCTTAAAAAAGCAGCTCTACATTACTAGATACAATTTGTAAGAATATTATATTGGAATTAATAATGGCTCTTTATGTTCCCAACATCACATATTAAACAACACCATTGGAGCCAATCATACTTTGATGATTGTTGCACATATACTGTGATCTCAGAGTGGGTGTAAGATGCTCAGTGAACAGCATTGGGATAGGGATGAGCAAATGTGTTGCAACATTCAAAGAATGCAACAAATTTTAACAAATATGTTTGATTGTTTCAAATTTCGAATGTTTGCACAACATTCTAGCATTCATTTAATGTAATGGTAATTCTAATGCTATTTTTAAAAGTAGTATTCAATTAGAATTAGAAAAATTTGAATCAATATATTTGTAATAGTATTTCTAATGCTCTCTTTATTTGTAATATTTGAATTATGTAATATTCAAAAGAAATAAAATTGAATCTGTATATATGTATCTGTTATGTATCAATTTACTAAATTCGCTACAACATGAACTATTGAACTTTTAAATAGTATTAGTTAAATGGAAAGTTACATTTGAAATTTTTAATCTAACTCACCTTCTTTCTTTAAGTTTCAAAGGTACTTTGCCTATCTCCACAACTATATTTGATTACACCTTCCTCCTACTTTGTATAGCAGTCGCATTAGTGTGCGTATTATAAGTTAGCTTGTGAGTGAAATACTCAGGCACACTAACTTCAGGACTTCAGTGATCGCAACCCTGCTAACTTCTTCTCCCCATAGCCTTCTATGGCGCATGCTGAAAACAAAAATAATATAACACCAACTGCACTAAACCCAAAGGTGCGTTAGGAATACTTAACATCCCTAAGTTCTTCACATAGAAGAAAATGTTCCTTTTAATTATAAATATATACATCTGATTATTTTTTGTAAAATGTAATATATATATATATATATATATATATATATATATAAATATATAATCGCCAGACAGTGTGTACTCCTTGCTAGTTTTACAGAAGTATCTGACTGACTGAATTAATTATATTGCTGTTTCATATGTTGGTAATAGTCACTAATAATTTGTATTTTACAAAATTTAAGTGCTAATGTGATCGCTTTACCAAGACGTTTAAAAATATAATCTTTCAAAGTCCTAACATCATATTTTACATGCTCACACATCAAAGGGAAAGATACTTGAAGTCTCAAAAGACGATTTATTTTATTTAGTAGACACTTTATTTTATCTATATTTTATAACTAGTTTCTAAATTCTCCCACTCATTGCAGAAGTAATTATACAGCAAAAAAAAAAAACACACACAAAAACTAATGATAGAGTCCCTAAACAATGCTTGTTTTTCCCAGTGGAAAATATCTTATGAAGCAAAGAGTGGCTGTGGGAATCTAGAGGAGGAAAAACATACACTATAAAATATAATTAAAAATTGTGGAGGCTGCATATGACAAGAATAACCATAAAAAGCAGACACAAACCAGCTGGCTGTTAACAACTTTTGAGTTATAAAAATATTAAACCTGCTGTAAAGCATTATGTTCAATTTAAATAACCACAAAGCAGGCATTAGGCTCCTATGCTAAGGTTTTTGGAAACATTTTATTGGAACATAAAATTTAAACAAAAGATAAATGAGAGATGTAGCAGATAAACCTATTTCTGAAGTGAGCTAGACCTTTATACGTTATTAGAGTTCTAAAGGACAAGTTATCTCCAGGTTTGTTTCTCTATTGCATCCAGCCAGAGTGGTTCTAAACCATAACATTCATTAGTGATTATCTCAAAGCTGAACGTGAGAGGTGCAGAGGAAACTGGTGGGGGACCTTATATTTTACTACCAATTCCTACCAATATGTTTTTTTCTTCTTTACTTATTTTGTTCACATGTATAAAGCAATTTATACATAAAAAGCAACTACCTTGCCAATGGTAGCTGTCACCTTTGAGCGTTGGAGATTACTATAACACTCCCTGACAGTCAGACTAAGGTTAGCCAGAAAGCTTTGAATACAACAGAGAAGGTTATGATGACTTTTATACATTAATAATGGTGACAGTCATGGGCCTAACAAGTAGTCATAAATGTATGGCACAGATATTTGTGATGTTCATACAGTCTGAAAAACTAAATTCTTGGAAACTATCTATATTGAAATATATTAACCATTTTCCTGTAAAAGACATTAATCACATAGGGGCCTATTTATTAAAGTGTGAGCGGACATAATACGATGAGGCGTATCATGTCTGCCTCAACTCGATAAATGGAGACAGCATACACTGTCAGCATTTATCTTTGCACAAGCAGTCCTGGTGAACTGCTTGTGCAATACCGCCCTTGCAGATTTGCGGCCAATTGGCTGCTAGCAGGGGGTGTCAATCAGCCTGATCATTTAGGATCGGGCTGATTGAAGACAGCAGCCTCAGAGACAGCGGGCAAGTTATGGAGCAGCAGTCTTTAGACCGCTGCTTCATAACTGCTGTTTCCGGGAAGCCTGAAGGCTTGCGCATAAACAAGGAGAACAAGGGTCATTCGGGCCTTGTTAAATCTACCCCTTAGTATATATTTGGCAATGCTTGGAAACCAAGGAATATTGTTTTACTCTAATGATCGTGCATCAGCTCCACCTGATGAGAGAACATTGGTCTTGTGTTGAGGTTTTTTCGGACCTACCATACAATATCAGGTTTCAATAATATATATACTACAAAACAATTGATTATTTTAAGTCAACTCCCTGTTAGTTATATTGTATGTAAAATTCACAAAGAACCCCTTTAATAAACACAAGGATAGTCTTTCATTTTAAAAATAAAATATAGAATGTAGTTTTGAGGTTTTGGGTTGCAGTTAAAGTTCTCATTGATGCAATCAGTATGTATGAAGCTATGCTGGGCGGACCACCTAGATACTTTTTAAATTGGTGGCTCCTTTGATTTAAAAGAATATTGAAAGCAAATCAAATTAATTTTGTTGTTGTTTAAAAAGATAGATAATCCCTTTACAGTTTTACATAACCTACACTGTTATATTAATATACTTTTTACCTATATAATTACCTGTATCTAAGCCTCTGCAGACTTCCCACTTATCTCAGTGCTTTTTACAAACTTGCATTCTAGCCAATTAGTGCTTGTTCCTGCAAAACTTTACAGGAGTGAGCACAATATTATCTATATGGCACACATGAAATAGCACTGTCTGGCTGTGAAAAGCTAATGCCTGAAAAGGCTTAGAAACAGGCAGAGATTTAGAGGTTATAAAGTATATTAATCTAACAATGTTAGTTATCCAAAGCTTGAGAATGGGTAGTAAAGGTGTTATCTATTGAATTTAAACAATAAAAAAATCAGTAGACTGTCCCTTTAAAGTTTTTTTTTTTTTTATCTGAGCTCTAGCTCCAGCCCAGTGATTACTTTATTTGAAAATGTTAAAAAGTCTAAAATATTCCCAGTTTACCATAATCAGACATATTTCTGGGAATATATATCATTTTAACATTTTGTACTGATCTAAATTAGCATTGTTGTTTTTTCTTATGTAAATATTAATTTAGAAATCAGAAAAAACTCTAAATATATATTTCTAATAAATGCTTAAGGTGTACATCTGCTTGTACATAAAATAGCATTCAGTTATCCCAGCTTTGAGAGTAAAACACTTAAAAAAAACATTTTTTATTACAATTGAGAGCTATTTACATTATAAACATTTTATAAATGCAGTTGCTATTTTGTTAGAAGATAATCCTATATTGAAAAATGTATTAAAACTGAGAGCAGAATTCTTAAAAAAAACAGCAAAATAATCTTTAAAAATATAAAAATGATCATATCAAATATTATTTAAAATACATATTCCAATAAATAAATAAGTAAATAATTAATTAATTAAATCTAATAAATGCATTTATTAATCATATTCAGGGTAGATGGCCAGTAATAAAAGAGGCTTTCAATAATTAGGCATGAAATAGTTTTGTAGTTTCTGGTTTTAGGAAGAGTGAACGTTTTTAACTGTTGCATAGGTGTTTACGGCAGGATCTTTGTGCATTATTACATGGGGAGGAGAGCAGGTTCCTGTATAACTTCAAGATAGTGTATTCCAATACATAAACAATTTGAAATAACTTTCCAACTTACTTCTGTTAGCAAATCGGCATCATTATCTTGGTATCCTTTCTTGAAAGAACAGCAATTCACTACAGGGAGCTCGCTAAACATGTTCTTTGAGCCAATTACAAGAAGCATATATGTCCAGCCACCAATCAGCACATTGCTCCCAATAGTGCACTGCTGCTCCTGAGTATTCATTTTCAACAAATGATACAAAGAAATCAAAACAAATTAGATAATAAAAGTGAAATGGCGAGTTGTTTAAAATTTAATGCTCTATCTTAATCACAAAAGTTATATTTTTACTTTACTTTTAAGTAAGAGCATTAAAGGCTATTTTGGATATTAAAATTGTTCTAAAAATTTAAAACATATAGGGCCAGATTATGAGTGGAGCGCAATATTGCACTTACGCAAGCACAATATTTGTACTGCACTCAGTAATACCAGCGAACGGAAATATGTGCTGGTATTACAGGTGCGGCGCAATGCGAAAACAACCTTGCGTTTGCATTGACCAGAAGCCAATTGCCTCACGAGAGCGTGCTTCCATAGGCTCAAATGGGGAACCTCGTTTCCATGCCACATATTAACACACACACATATATATATATATATATTTGTATATCAGCATATACATATATATATATATATATATATATATATATATATATATATATATATATTTATAGAGAAAACACAATTCCCCATTGACCTCCATGAAATGGCACTTTAGGTGCTGTTTTTTCCCCGAACACCCCACATCCCCTCACTTAAACCCCTTATAACTGCTTTGTGCAGTTAAAAAAAAAAAAAATTCATATATTTTATGGATGTTACTGTACTGTCCTCTTTATTTTGGGGGCAATTGGGGCAACTTTTTTCATTAACCAGAGGTCTGACCTCTTGTTAATTGTGCTTAGCGCAAAGTGAAACCACAAGCTTGTGGTAGCATTAACCAGCCACTTGTAATGGTTGGTTATTTAACATGTGCCCGTAAAATTTTAAGAAAGTGCTCCACTCGTAATCTAGCCCATAATAATTTTGTCACTTTTAACTTTAAAGGGACATTGTACACTAGATTTTTCTTTACATATATGTTTAGTGGATGATCCATTTATATAGCCCATTTGGTAGTATTTTTATAACAATGTATAGTTTTGCTTATTTTTTAAGAACATTGTGCTGATTTTCAGACTCCTAACCAGGCCCCACAGTGTCAGAAGTATACACATGTTTACAACTCCTGCTGGCTCATGTTTATGTTATGTGTCTTTTCATATGCAGGGAAGGGGGGAGGGGGGACTGTCTGCTCTTTTTGTTTACACAGCCCCTTTCAGTGGGTGTCCCAGACTACTGCATCAATAGTGCTAAACTGGGAGCTTCTAAATATGTTTTTAAAAGGTTTTATACCGAATTTTTAGGTCAGCATCTGTAAATATTCTTCTTTATAGTAGTGTCTATTACAAATATGAAAATTGGTGTATACTGTCCCTTTAAGTGATTGGAAGACAACAGATACACAAATGATATACAGTCAAAACAAAAGTAAACCATAGCAGGTGATTAAAGGGTCAGTGTTTTTGCCTTAATGTGTTTTCAATCAAGAAAAGGCCCGCATGAGCAGAGTGGAAGAAGGGCACCTGTGACCCCACTTCCCCCAGGAGTGGATGGTTTCAAAAGGGGAGTGGTCGACAGGGGTTGATAAGACCCTGACAGAAAGTGAGGTCACAGGTGTCTCTACAGGAGCAGCATGGTAGGAGATGTGTCCCTCCCTAAATTTAAGTTTGGTGGTTGTCGCAGCAATGGCGGAGGTGCTTGCTATGTTCTATTGAGGCTTACGTCTAATGGAGTATGGCTGGTATTTATGGTGGTGTAAGCAACACCAAGCAAGGAAAGTGAGTGTACGCCCCACCGCAGCCTTTTCTCTCCCAATCCGGTGTTTTGTATTTATTGGGGTAAAGGAACGAGTAATTGGAAATGTGGGGTCACGTGTTATACCAGCTGCAGAATATAATAAAATACAAGAAAAATGTTTCTTTATGATTATTTTTATTTATTAATTAGTTGGTTTTGTTCTTTGAAACCCCAGTCGATCAATGGCCAGATTTCAAGTGTTTTCAATCACGTGTTATACCAGCTGCAGAATATAATAAAATACAAGAAAAAATGTTTCTTTGTGATTATTTTTATTTATTAATTAGTTGGTTTTGTTCTTTGAAACCTCAATCGATCAAGGGCCAGATTTCAAGTGGCGTGCTAAATATTTTTTTAAATGGGTTAGCAAGCGTATTACAAGTTGAAAGTAAAAAGTTAAAATGCCAGCCAAATCTGACGCGTGCTAACTTAAAGGGACAATGAACCGAATTTTTTTCTTTCATGATTCAGATAGAGCATGGAATTGTAAGCAACTTTCTAATTTACTCCTATTATCAAATTGTCTTCATTCTCTTGGTATCTTTATTTGAAATGCAAGAATGTAAGTTTAGGTGCTGGCCCATTTTTGGTGAACAACCTGGGTTGTCCTTGCTGATTAGTGGATAAATTCATCCACCAATAAAAAAGTGCTATCCAGAGTTCTGAACCCCCAAAAAAGCTTAGATGCCTTCTTTTTCAAATAAAAAGGAGTAATAGGAGTAAATTAGAAAGTTGTTTAAAATTGCATGCTCTATCTGAATCACAAAAGAAAATTTGGGTTCAGTGTCCTTTTAAGGACTTCAGATATCGCAACTGTCTCTTTAATTACTGCCTGATGGGTTTGAATATATGATCTTCATTTAAAGGGACAATCAACAACAAAATTGTTATTGTTTAAAAAGATAGATAACACCTGTACTACACATTCCCCAGCTTTGTACAACCAATGTTGTTATATTAATATACTTTATAACATTTAAACCTCTACATTTCTGCTTGTTTTTAAGCCACTACATACATATGCTTTTTTATTAGCTTTTCCCAACAGGAGACTGCTAGTTTATGTGGGCCATATAGATAACATTGTGCTCACACCAGTGGAGTTGTGTCTGACACTGAACTAATTGGCTAAAATGCAAATCAATAGATAATAAATAAATAGCCATGTGATCATGGGGCTGTCAAAAGAGGCTTAAATACAAAGTAATCACAGAGGTTAAAATGTATATTAATAGAACCATGTTGGCTGTGCAAAATGCAGGAATTATTTATCTTTTTAAACAATAAAATCTTGGAGTTGACTGTCCCTTTAAGCAATAATATAATTTCATGATTTCTGCAAATTACAAGTTTATACTATATTGCAATAATAAATTAACAAATTGTTTTCATATGGATTCAAATCATGTAAAACTAGTAAAACCTGTTATTCTAAAATGTTTAATCATATCATATTAATCAAAGCCTGATTGTATTACTATATAGTACATAGTACCTATGCTACTGCTTGTTTTATAGTTACACATTAAATTATAGTGCATTATCTAACCCAGTATACTTCAAGGTTTTGTTTTTTTCTTGAGTCAGTGAAGTAATATTACATACCCTTATGACCCTATTTCACTGCTTAGCCTGACTTAATATAAAACAAGATAACAGGTAAGCTAATTTAGCGCTTTTCACTCCTTAGCCAATATGTACGGTACTGTTTTAAGAAGATTTTAATAGCTAATAAAATATGAAATCAGATCAGATGCATGTCCACGGCAACCCTTTTAAGAAACTACATACTCGAAACATGAGTGCTCAGAGCAGAAGCATCCCTCTAGCAAGCCCTTTAGGCAGCTACACACTCAAAACATTAAATCTCACATAAGAGGCATATTCCCAGTAACCTTTTTAAAGAAAAGTCAGTTAAACTTTCATAATTCAGATAGAGTATGCAACTTTGCAATTTACTTCTATTAAATTATTTGCACATATATGCTTCTTGTCATTGGCTCATGTGATGTGTTAGCTAGCTCCCACTAGTATGTTGCTGCATCTTCAATTAGGGATATCAAGAGAAAAAGGTACATTTAGTAGTAGAAGTAAATTGGAAACCTATTTAAAACTGTGTTGCTGTATTTGAATCATGAAAGAAAATGTTTGGGTGTTTGTGTCCCTTGAAGAATTTGCACAAAACATCTTACTCAGGTTTAGACATCTGTCTACAGTTACCCCTTTAAAAACCCTTGTAAGAAGACATTAAAGGGACATAAAACAAGTTGGGATAGAGACAAAATATAATAATATGTTTAATTACTTTACCTGCAAATTTATACTGCAGTGCCTCTTTATTTACCCTTTCTTTTTATTTTCTGAATTGTATAGCTCTAACTCCCCCCCCACACACATTTCCTTCTATGGCTGTATCTATATATATTGTTGTTTTGAATGCAAAAGTGAATAGGGATTATATGCTGGAGCATCCCTAGAAGCTGTGAACTCAGTTGAAATACAATGCCTGTGTCTAAACACTGATAAGGGGGAGGGGGATGTGGAGCACAGTGCTGCAGACAGCATGGTTTTGTAACAAATTTTTCTGATTTTTGAAAATAATTTTAAAATACTTGCCAGCAATTTTTAAAAATTTTTTATGTGAACTATTTTTAATTAATTATCCATTTTAGGATATGCACAGATCTCAACCTGTTTTATGGCACTTTAACCTCACGTCTCTATTATCTCCTTAAAGGGATACTGAACCTATTTTTTTTTCATGATTCAGATAAAGCATGCAATTTTAAGCAACTTTCTAATTTACTCCTGATATCAATTTTTCTTCATTCTTGGTATCTTTAGTTGATAACGCAGGAATATAAGCTTATGAACTGGCACATCTTTGGTTCAGCACCTGGGTACAGCTTGCTGATTGGTGGATAAATGTACCCACCAATCAGCAAGCGCTATCCAGGGTTCTAAACCAAAAATTTGATGGCTTGTAAGCTTACATTCATGCTTTTTCAAATACAGATACCAAGAGAACGAAGAACAATTGATAATAGGAGTACATTAGAAAGTTGCTTAAAATTGCAGTCTCTATGAAATAAAAATTTGGGGTTCAGTATCCCTTTAATAATGTTATATTTAAAAAATATCAGCCCTTAGGTCACATGTATGAAGCTCTTACTGCAAATCTACTACTGTTTTTCTCACAAATGTATGTGACTCCCATGACAGAACCACAGGTAGAGATACCTATGCTAGGGAGTGAAAAGACTATTAAATACTATAGAATTGCATAAAAACATAATATTAAGCAATGCAATACCGCTTACTTTGAAATTCAAATTAGTAGTATATTTTTAGGCAAATTTCAAAGTTAATTCAATTTCCCTCTCCCTGTTTCATGTGCTAGTCATTAGCCAATCACAAAACACATTACATATATATTATATAGTATAAGCCTTAGGAAGTATGCATGTAATAAAAAGACTGTGCATATTTTGATAATGGAAGTAAATGTGATAGTTGGTTTAAAATGACATGTTCTAACTGAATTATAAAACTTTAATTTGGGGGGGCGGAGCCAACTACCTAAGCGACCAGACGTACTTCACAGGAGCTCTGGCTCTCAATTTAGATATTTGGGGTAAAAATATGAATTACTAAATATTTTCTCAGCTTGTTGGCAGATTTCTGCTAGTTTTCTCTACAAGGCATCTCGACAACCAATTATCGGACCTTATATCTCACAACTAACCCCAATTTAAGCCTGATAGTTCAACTACGCAGATGGAGGCAACTGGCGCAGTTTCTGTCCTATGACACTCATAGCGAGACCTACAGCTTACAACACCCACATCAGGGCTTACTATTTGTCCCTACTTGACCGCACCGAGGTGTCGAAATGGCCCAGTGGAGATTTCAGTTGCGGCTTGCTATTCACTAAAAAAAAAAAAGAAAATGGCGACTGAGGCAGACTGGGAACAGGTAGCTTTGAGCTACATTGAGGCCTCCTTTAGGATTTTAGAAGCGCTTGTGCCAATGCTCCCCACCGTGACATCCAAGGTACCTATACCCGCTACCCAGGCTACTCACAGAGGTGGAACTCACGACAGGGAGGATAACTGCACGCCTGTGGACACTCATAATCGCCGCTATGTAGTGGCGGCTGCATCTTCCCCCTCTTCTATTGATGGGTGCCCTTCTGCGCTTGATCTTGGTCACAGACATAGAGCGGCATTAAGAGGTACTTTGGAGGGCGTCCTAACGCTGTCCCACTCATATACGAAGGGAGAGGCCCTAGAAGATCCCAGGAGTGCTTGTAGCAGTGAGGAGATTTCTTCCCTGATCGCACGCTTACATCTGTTTATGGTGCCCTATAAGATGGCTAGTGATACCGGGAGGTGTCTATTAAAGCTAGTGCATGGACTGCCTTCAGCCTTCCGCTCTGGAGTAGGGTAAAAGACACAGTGTCCTAGGAATGTGGTGGTGGCGTATAAGAGAGAGGTATGACGAGAAATTATACGATACCCCACGCTGCCTTGTGTGTCTACTCTGAGGCTTGTACAAATATGACTGAACTGCTTTCCTCTAGCTTTCTCCCACCAAACCCTGTAGACATTACAGGACAACAAGGTTGTCAGGCTGACCTGTGATTTATTCACCCACCACCCATATCCTTTTTTTTCTCTTTTTTTTAATTATCTATAATAGGATGTTCCTGTTCATGTCTCATAGCTTTTGTATAATATTCAGTGTGACATATCTACAGCTTAACCTTGCTTCTGTTTCACATTTCTGTAACTTTTGACATGAGGCTATGAATTTCATATTTATATATGCATATTTAGTTATACCATAATAATACATACAAAAGTATAATTACTGTTATGCCCATGTGGATGCTCCTGTCCTGCATGATTTAGGACCTTGTTTGTTAAAATTCTTATGTGTTATACTCTCCAGTAAGGATGGGTATCAATATTATATATATATTGTTACTAAAGGCTGGGTTCAGGATCTAGTCGGATGTTAGATTTATCATATTGTTAGTACATTGCTAGCCCTGATTAGACATACTATACATGTTGGTTTGAAACTAGTATTATATCTCATAATGTACTGAACGTCTACTTATACCTTATATCTTCTATAAGTGTGAAGGCCTATGCTCTTATATAACTAATATGTGCGTATACACGATAATATTTATTATGACCCATCTATGGAGCAATCTCTTTCACGGGTTTGGATCTGTTATTAATACAAATGGAATATTTGAGAGGTATAGTTACTTTTATACTTTAATCAGCCTGGGGAAGTCATATATAACTCTTACATATCTTTACAATATGCTTTTGATGGCAGGATCTGTCAGCGGCCGAGACAGAATTCTGTACGCCATTCCATTTCCTAATGTATAAAATATTGTATGCTGGCTCCCCAAACAGCTGGCTAAAATTTACCCTCTTTCCATATTTAAAAAGACTACAGTTAACTATTCACCATTTGTTCCCCAGTTACATTCCCAAACTGATTTTCTTTTCTTTTTTATTAGATATTTAACTTAACGCCTTGTTATACATTCCCATAGACCCAGTGCCTATTTAGTAATGTCGATTATTTATGAGCTCTTGCTGTGAGATGTAATTTGTAATGCTCGTAATTTGACGTGATGGCCATTATCATGGGGTGACACCAAGTCTCCTTTGCCCATACTGATGCGGGCTGGCCCTGCTATGCGGCTATTATTCAGCGCCTTATTCGTGCATTGCATCTTGCTTGAACTATGCCCATCC
This sequence comes from Bombina bombina, assembly GCF_027579735.1. Lineage (NCBI taxonomy): Eukaryota > Metazoa > Chordata > Amphibia > Anura > Bombinatoridae > Bombina > Bombina bombina. Next base: position 905,437,944 of record NC_069501.1, on the reverse strand, counting down.
TGTCAGTCTCGAAATGAATAGAAATAAGCTTAACTGCACTAGGTATATTACTAATCTGATATGCATCCAACAGTCAATATGATTCTGTGAATATATGTATCTTTGTGTTACCCTGTAATACTGAAGCCAGTCTACTTAGCACACTTAGCATTTGATACCCATTATATTTATTCACCTGCCCCCCTTTTAACTCATAACAAACCTCTAAGTCCCTTAGTTACTTATCTTACTTATCTTACTTTTATTACCACCTCCCCCCCACCACCACCATAATAAACCTCCTTTTACAGGAGAGCTAATCACGCGGCTTGTCTTTTCTATGCCGCATCTCAACCATGGCTCTTTCCCAACAACACCATATGTCTCTAATCAACAACAACCCTTTTTTCTATATATCAGACCCAAGAGGGTCTTACCATGTTACCTTTGGAGCAGATAGCTACAGTCTATTGTAAGCATCCCTATGGAAAGATAATTAGCATCATCGAAAAATAATCTACAAAACCTGAGGTCATAATTGTGAGATCCAAGAGTGGTCTCTCTTTTTTTCCTTTACCTTCCCTCACTTTCAGTTATTTCCCTTATGCTTGGTCCCCAAAGGACCTCCAGTGTTCACTTGTGAAGGTTCCCCTTTATACAGGCATTACATAATATTTCTGCTGTTCTATATGTTTTAATTTATGACATTTGAAGAAAACTAATTGTATGACATTTTCGCTAAATACTTATGCTGTTTGTATGCCTATTTTGTGTACCTCAATAAAAATTAAACTTTAAAAAAAAAACAAAAAAAAAAAAAAACTTTAATTTTGAGTTTAGTTTCTCTTGAAAGAACACTTGGGGGTATTTATTAATGTGCAAGAGGACATGATACGATGTAGCGTATCATGTTTGCTGCACAGGGACGTATTATGGCCTAAGCCAACAAGGCCGGTGCCTAGGGCAGCAGATTTGGGAGGGACATCTGTCCTATTCTCTCTCTAAAAGCCAGCACACAGTACAGTGAGCGATAAAGTGCAGGCTTTTACAGAGAAGACAAGGCACATGCACTGATTAAGGTCACTCTTTACAGGCAGTGCTCCCTTAAACCGTTGCTTCATTTAGAGCCGCCAGCATTTTTGCAGTGGAAGCGTTCTTGGTGAGAAACTTGACCAGTGATATGCTTCCAAGGTGAGGCTGGAGGAGAAGACCTTGTGCCAATATGCTGCCTCCCATTATCAGCTGTGGTGGGTCTGCGAGCTCAGTGCTTATTGCAAGTCTTAGTAACTAACAGACTGGATGTGTTTGTGCACTGCCTAGATCAGCTTGTGATGTCTAATCATAAACTCTGATTGCTAATGTATGTTAGCTACTAATAGCTAGCTTTCTCTGCATTCATGAACCCACGGAGTAAATAGTAAACGGACACTTGAAAAGTTTAATTTCTTGAATAACGGTAATTAATGTATGTTGTTGAAAGTAAGGGGCAGTGATTGTTTCAAAGTGTATTCTTCTTTCCCTCTATTCCTCTCTCCCTTCTTTCCCTTTCTCCCTCCCTCCTTTCCTCCCTCAACTCACTCCCTCAACTCCCTCCATTCTTTCCCTCCCTCCCTTGCTGCCTTCGTTCACTCCTTTCTTTCCCTCACCACTTTTCTCTTCTCTCTCTCTCTCTCTCTCTCTCTCTCTCTCTCTCTCTCCCTCTCTCTCTCCCTTCCTGCTTTCCTTTCCCTCCCTTTTTCCCCTCCCCTTCTTTTATCTCCCTTCTCTCAGGGAGAAAATGGTATGAGATGCATGCAATTCAACCCACCTGCATACAAGTGTTTTGCTAGCCCATTTTCTTTTGAATTGTTATGAAAAAACAAACAAAACAAAAACATTTTACACACTGACCCAAAAAAATATTAAGTGGAAAAAAGGTCTAAATCCTTTGAGATGGGGCAGCAGAATTTTGAGTGCCTAGGGCAGCACAAAACATAAATACGCCACTGCGATGCCACACATCGATAAATGCCGACAGCATACGCTGTTGGCATTTATCATTGCACCAGCAGTTCACCAGAACTGCCGCCAGCAGGGGGTGTCAATCAACCCGATCGTATTCGATTTCTGCCCGCGGCCTCAGAGCAGGCGGACAAGTTATAGCCTGAAGACTTGCATGGAAACAGGGACATCAAGCTTCATACGAAGCTTGATAAATCGGCCCCTTGGCCTGGTTACTCAGGGACATGACAGTTGGGCTGCTAGTATAAATGCAAAAACTATTACCTTCTAACATTGACTGTTTTACTATTACATTTCCCTATTTTGAAAACGTAACACAAAAAAAAGAGCAAACATTCTAATGTTAGAATTTTACACAGTGTGCTGGGATTTAAAGGGATAGTAAAGTCCAAATTTAACTTCCATGATTCAGATAGGGCATGTAATTTTAAACAACTTTCTAATTTACATTTATCATCAAATTTGCTTTGTTCTCTTGGTATTCTTAGCTGAAAGCTAAACCTAGGTATTCTCATATGTTAATTTATAAGCCCTTGAAAGCCGCCTCTTAACTGAATGAGTTTGACAGCTTTTCACAGCTAGAAGGCGTTATTTCATGTGTTTCATATAAATAACATTGTGTTATGTATGTGGAGTTATTTAGGAGTTGGCACTAATTGCCTGAAATGCAAGTCTGTCAAAAAATCTGAGATAAGGAGGCAGTCTGCAGAAGATTAGATACAAGGTATTTACAGAGGTAAAAAGTATATTTCTGTAACAGTATTGGTTGTGCAAAACTGGGAAAAGTGTAGTAAAGGGATTATCTACAATAACATGTCTGGTGTTTACTATCCCTTTAACACTGGAGAGATTACAGAGGCTGTGTGTGCACCTAGATATTTAACACGCATATTTGTTTTTTCCCCCTATGTGTTAGAGAGTGCACAACTATCAGTAATTTTTTTTTGGTGGGGGGGGGTTAATGATTTCGTATGATGATACATATTTACTGTTGATGTGCCTTTTTTTTTATCTATGATCTTGTGAGTAGCCTGTATATGTGCATGGGGCTCATTTATTAAACATTATTTTTAATCTACACTTAGATCCGTGTTGCGCTTCTCTCATCTTTTCTTTTAAGTTATGGAGCAGCTTGATAATTCGGCCCCATTGTGTATAATTTATATTGGGCATTTTGGGGTTTGTGCTCCTGTAACCTGCTTACTTAATTGCTCTGCTGCAAAGTGTCCCTGGAATTATTATTTTTTTCCCCAAATGTTAGCAACTATGTTTGAATCTTAGTAAATATAATTAAAATCATACTCACAATGTCAGTGTCATTTTACATAATTATCTAAACTGAGGTGTAAAATGCTTGAAGGCCACAGATATGTCAGGATTTTAAGATATCGCACTTGAGCAAATGCAGCCAGTAATTATCATTCAACCTAAATACTCCTTAAAGGGACAGTAAAGTCAAAATTAAACTTTAATGATTCAGAGCAAGCAATATTAAAAATGTTTCAATTTACTTCTCTTATTTAATTTGGTTTGTTCTCTTTGTAACATTTGCTGAAAGGCATACCTAGGTAGGTTCAGCAGCAATGCAAAACGGGGAGCTTGCTTCTGACTGGTGGCTGCACATATGTGCCTCTTGTCACTGGCTCAAGATGCACAATGTCTTAATTTATCTTCCAGTAGTGCATTGATGTTTCTTCAACAAAGGGTGCCAAGAGAATGAATTAAATTGCATACAAGAAGTAAGATGGAAAGTTGTTTAAAATAGTATGCTCTATCTGAATCATAAAAAAGTGATTGGTTTTCAGGTCCCTCTAAACTAAAATATCCTTAAACTTTTTACTGTTTGCTATCCTTAATGACAAGTGTTGAATGCACCTGATCTAGAACCTAGAGGAAGATGTTATAGAAACAGACTTGTGAATGAACTATACTTTATGGCAGGAGGGACATCGGGTTAGAAAATTCAAAAGGAGGGACAGAAGGGACATTGGGATAGAGAATGTGACAGGAGGGACATAGGGGTAGAGAATGTGACAGGAGGGACATTGGGGTAGAGAATGTGACAGGAGGGACATTGGGATAGAGAATGTGACAGGAGGGACATAGGGGTAGAGAATGTGACAGGAGGGACATAGGGGTAGAGAATGTGACAGGAGGGACATTGGGATAGAGAATGTGACAGGAGGGACATAGGGGTAGAGAATGTGCCAGGAGACACAGCAGGGGTAGAGAATGTGACAGAAGAGACATTTGGGTAGAGAATGTGACAAGAGGGACATCGGGGGTAGATAATGTGATAGGAGGCACAGCAGCAGTAGAAAATGTGACAGTAGGTACATCATGGGTAGAGAATGTGACAGGAGGCCCAGTAAGGATAGAAAAGGCAACAAGAGGGACATTGGGGGTAGATAATGTGACAGGAGGAACATGGGGGTTAGAGAATGTGAAAGGAGGGACATGGTGAGTAGAGAATGTGACAGGAGGGACATCGGGAGTAGAGAATGTGACCTGAAGGACATGGGAGTTAGAGAATGTGACAGGAGGGACATTGGGAGTAGAGAATGTGACCGGAAGGACATGGAGGTTAGAGAATGTGACAGGAGGGATATGGTGAGTAGAGAATGTGACAGGATGGACATGGGGGTAGATAATGTGACAGGAGGGACATCAGGGGTCGAGAATGTAACAGGAAGGACATGGAGGTTAGAGAATGTGACAGGAGGGATATGGTGGGTAGAGAATGTTACAGGAGGGACATCGGGAGTAGAGAATGTGACCGGAAGGACATGGAGGTTAGAGAATGTGACAGGAGGGATATGGTGAGTAGAGAATGTGACAGGATGGACATGGGGGTAGATAATGTGACAGGAGGGACATCAGGGGTCGAGAATGTGACAGGAAGGACATGGAGGTTAGAGAATGTGACAGGAGGGATATGGTGGGTAGAGAATGTGACAGAAGGGACATGGGGGTAGAGAATGTGACAAGAGGGATATCAATGGTAGAGAATGTGACAGGAGGGACATTGGGGGTAGAGAATGTGACAGGAGGGACAGTGGAACAGAGCTCCTACAATATGACAATCACACAAAATGTGTTATGTTTGGGGCTTTTCTCGGCTACAGGCTGTATAACTGTTTTCTTAATGGAGAGTTTCATTGCATTAAATCCCCTAGTATGTGAAATCCAATGCTATACCTCAGAAGGTGGGATTTTCTACAATTTACCTAAAATTATACATTAGAAATAAACAAGGAAAAAAAATCAAGAGGTGTGGAATTGATTTGGAGTTTATTAAACTTTTAAACTTTTATTTAGGAACCTATTTAATAGACTTGTGTTTTTTACATTGTATACATTCTTTAAAAGGGAAATAAACACCTTTTTTTATCCCACTCTCCCTAAAGAGATCTAAAAGCAAATTGAAGATATTGCAAATCAAATAGCTGGTTTAGGCAATTGGAATTTTGAAAATCTAGGATAAAGAATTTTCTTTTTTTTGGTTCCCTTAGGAAGTTTGGGAAAAGCATAATTTTGCACACAAAAAAAATGTTTAACCTGCATTAAAAGAGATGCAAAACCCAACTTTTTTCTTTCATAGGTCAGATAGACTATATCGTTTTTAAAGTTTCCAATTTATTTCTAGTATCATATTTACTTTGTTCTCTCTGTATTCCTTGATGAAAAGCAGGTAGTTAGAATAAAGAGTGTGCACATGTCATATGGCAGCAGCATTTGTAAAAGCACTATGTGGTAGCAGTGTTTGCTGCCATCTAGTGCTCCAGACATGTATACACCTAACTAGGTGTGCTCTTTAACAAAGAATATACCATAAGAATAAAGCAAGTTTGATAATAGAAGTCAATTTGAAACTTTTTAAAAATTGCATGCTATAAATAATGAAAGAAGATATTTTCGATATCTAAATTCAAAATTTAACTTTCATGATTCAGACAGAGCAGGCAGTTTTAAGAGACGTTCCAATGTACTTCTATTATCTACTTTTGCACATTCTTTTTATATACACACTTTTGGAAGCACCAGCTCCTTATGCGCATGTGCACAAATTCACAGGGTATACGTATACTAGTCTGTGATTGGCTGATGACTGTCACATGATACAGGGGGCTGGAAATGGGTTGGGGGAATAGTCAGAAAAAAAATCTACTGCTTAGTTGAAATTCATAGTAAATGTTACGGCATTGTCTTTTTATTATGCACTTGATAATAATGCAATTCTATTGCATTTAGTGGTCCTTTAAGATATAGGGCTATTGTTTTTATCAACACCTTTAAATCATATGTACATTTTATCCTGCTGGCACTTGTCGGTGAAGTAGAGTTGAATTATTTTTGGCATTGTGGTATAAAGAATAAATTATTTGTATTGCATATATACTAAGACGTCACTCAAGCCATGAAGATCACTGTCTACCAGCAGTTCATTTATTGTTGAATACCTTTTTCGTTTCTTTATATATAAAGGACAATGCACTAAGGCTGTGTTTTGTTTTATGCAGGAAAACATAAGAACATTGTCTTATTTACTTTGCATAAAATGAATAAGAAGATATGAATAAGAACATTCCAATGGCTATAACCCACAGAGCCATATCAAATTATTTGTCTAATGTCAAAAGATTGTAATGTATTGAAATTTGATGTTGTTTGAAAATAAAATAAAAGCCAAATGATGCAGATGTAATTTACAAGACTCACGTAGCATGCTATAGGGAATTAAAACAAACAAAATAAAATAAAATCAATCTTACAGTGAGTGAAGGTTTGATGTATAAATGCTGGCAGCTTACACTGCCCAAAGCACAGAATGAGTTTTGCCATTTTCTAATTTCCTTGATTCACTGCACTGCCTCATGCAGGGCATTTTATGCTTGATTTATGTTTAATCGAGTCACCTGCTTAATGTTAAGAAGGGTCAGAGTTTTATACAATAGCGATGATCAAAAAAAGTCATCTAACAATTTGAGATTGCAGTAGGTAAATTCAGAAAGGTTTGTAAGAATGGCATTGTTTAGTTACAGACACAATGAAAATATGGTTTTATTATTATTATATTAATATTATTTATTGTACAAATACATTTTTTATTTGTACAGACTGTAAATGCTGAAGCACCAATTTAATATTTAAAAACCATATACATTATAGAATCATGCAGTATTTATTGATGGATAAAGTTCACCTTTTATATTCTGAAAGCCTCATGGTTTATAGTCCCCATGCTGCATCCTATACTATAAAAGGCCAAGTGTGTTTGTCCGAAGCTGTCATGCACAGTAGAGACAGCACGAGGGCAAACACACCTGGCCTTAAATCCCTACATGATCTGCCGACTGCCGTGAGCAGAAGTGGGCGTGACTGAGCATGTGCAGGGCGTGGCCGACTTGAAGGGGGCGTGGCCTAGCGTGAAGGTCCTTAAGGGGGTGGAGCCTAGCGTGAAGGTCATGAAGGGGGCGGAGCCTAGCGTGAAGAGGCGTGAAGGGGCGGGGCCGTGAAAGGCCATAAAGAGAGCTCAAACAGCTCAAAAGAGGGGAGAGAGAGGAGAGAGAGATCAAGAGGGGAGAGAGAGATCAAGAGGCGAGAAAGAAAGAGGGGGAAAGAGAGAGGGGTGAGAGAGAGAGGGGGGGAGAGAGAGAGGGGGGAGAGAGAGAGAGAGAGAGGGGAGAGAGAAAGAGGGGAGATGTGGAGAGAGAGAGGGGAGAGAAAGATGGGAGAGAAAGAGGGGAGAGAGAGAGGGGAGAGAGAAAGAGAGGGGGGGAGAAAGAGAGAGGGGGAGAGAGAGAGAGAGAGAGAGAGAGAGAGAGAGAGAGAGAGAGGGGAGAGAGAGAGGGGAGAAAGGCAGGGGAGATCTGGAGAGAGAGATAGAGAAGGGAGAGAGGGGAGAGAGAAAGAGAGAGGGGGGAGATAGAGAGGGGAGAGAGAGAGAGAGAGAGAGAGAGAGAGAGAGAGAGAGAGAGAGAGAGAGAGAGAGAGAGAGAGAGAGAGAGAGAGAGAGGGGAGATTGACAGAGGAGAGAGAGAGAGGGGGGGGAGAGAAAGAGGGGAGAGAGAGAGAAGGGAGAGAGGGGAGAGAGAGAGAGGGGAGAGAGAGAGAGGGGGGAGAGAGAAGGGAGAGAGAGAGGGGGGAGAGAGAAGAGAGAGAGAGAGGGGAGAGAGAGGGAGAGGGGAGAGAGAGAGGGGAGAGAGAAAGAGGGGGAGAGAGAGAGGGGAGAGAGAAAGTGAGAGGGGGGAGAGAGAGGGGGAGAGAGAGAGGCAGAGGGGGGAGATAGAGAGAAAGGGAGAGAGAGAGAGGAGAGAGAGAGAGAGGGGAGAGGGAGAGGGGAGAGAGGGGGAGAGGGGAGAGAGGGGGAGAGGGAGAGGGGAGAGAGGGGGGAGAGGGGAGAGAGAGAGGGGAGAGAGAAAGAGGGGAGATGTGGATGGAGAGAGAGAGAGGGAAGAAAAAGAGGGGGGAGAGAGAGAGGGGAGAGAGAAAGAGAGAGGGGGGAGATAGAGAGAGAGGGGAGCGAGGGGGAGAGAGAGGGGGAGAGAGAGAGAGACAGAGGGGGGAGAGAGAGAGAGAGACAGAGGGGGGAGAGAGAGAGAGAGAGAGAGGAGAGAGAGAGAGAGAGAGGAGAAAGATAGAGGGGAGATAGAAAGAGGGGAGAGAGAGAGGGGGGAGAGAAAGGGGAGAGAGAGAGAGGGGGGAGCGAGAGAGGGGAGAGAGAGATAGAGGGGGGAGAGAGAGAGAGAGGAGAGAGAGAGGAGAGAGATAGGGAAGAGAGGTTGAGAGAGGGAAGAAAGAGAGTGGGGAGAGAGAGAGAGAGAGAGAGAGAGAGAGAGAGGGGAGAGAGAGAGGGGAGAGAGAAAGAGAGAGGGGAGAGAGAAAGAGAGAGGGTAGAGAGAAAGAGAGAGGGGGGAGAGAGAGAGAGAGAGGGGAGAGAGAGGAGAGAGAGAGGGGAGTGAGAGAGAGGGGAGAGAGAGAGGGGAGAGATAGAGGGGAGATAGAGAGGGGGAGAGAGAGAGGGGGGAGAGAGAAAGAGGGGAGAGAGAGAGGGGGGAGAGAAAGGAGAGAGAGAGAGGGGGGAGCGAGAGAGGGGAGAGATAGAGGGGGAGAGAGAGAGAGAGAGAGGAGAGAGAGAGGAGAGAGATAGGGGAGAGAGGTTGAGAGAGGGAAGAAAGACAGTGGGGAGAGAGAGAGAGAGGGGAGAGAGAGAGAGAGAGAGAGGGGAGAGAGAAAAAGAGAGGGGAGAGAGAAATAGAGAGGGTAGAGAGAAAGAGAGAGGGTAGAGAGAGAGGGGAGCGAGAGAGAGGGGAGAGAGAGAGAGAGAGGGGAGAGAGAGGAGAGAGAGGGGAGTGAGAGAAAGGGGAGAGATAGAGGGGAGATAGAGAGGGGGGAGAGAGAGAGGGGGGAGAGAGAGAGAGAGAGAGAGAGAGAGAGAGAGAGAGAGAGAGAGAGGGGGAGAGAGAGAGGGGAGATGGAGATGGAGAGAGAGAGAGAGAGAGAGAGAGACAGAGACAGAGAGAGGAGAGAGAGATAGAGGGGATATGGAGAGAGAGAGGGGAGTTGGAAAGAGAGAGGGGAGATGGAGAGAGAGAGAGAGAGGGGGGGGGGAGAGAGAGAGAAAGAGAGAGGGGAGATGGAGAGAGAGGGGAGATGGAGAGAGAGAGAAAGAGGGGAGAGAGAGAAAGAGAGAGGGGAGATAGAAAGAGAGGGGAGATAGAGAGAGAGAGAGCGCAAAAGAGGGGGGGAGAGAGAGAGTGCAAAAGAGAGGGGGAAAAGAGAGAGCGCAAAAGAGAGGTGGAGAGAGAGAGCTTAAAAGAGAGGGGGAGAGAGAGCGCAAAAGAGAGGGGGGAGAGAGAGAAAGCAAAAGAGAGTGGGAGGGAGAGAACGAAAGGGGTGGGACCACTGTACTGCAAAAAATGGCCCGTGTGAACGGGCTTTAGGACTAGTTAAAATATAATTAATTAAAAGATCGGAATCAGAATTAAGGTAGAAAAAATCCTATTGGCTGATTCAACTTTTATTTCCCCATAGGAATCAATAGGGCTGCGTTAGGAGCTTTACGCTGCTTTTTTTTTTTTTTTTCAGCCGGCTTTCCCCCATTGATTCCTATGGGGAAATTGTGCACGAGCATGTTCAGCCAGCTCACCGCTAACATAAACAGCACTGGTATTGAGGTGAGATGTGGAGCACAATTTTTCTCTTCGCACACTTTTTTGCGGTAACGCTGGGTTTCTAAAAACTCGTAATACCAGCGCTGTCTGTAAGTGAGCGGTGAGCTTAAACTGCTCGTTAGCACCGCACAGCTTCTAACACAAAACTCGTAATCTAGGTGTGTGATTTACCATCACAAAAAAGGACACCTTCATTCACAGGCAAGTTTGTATTTATTTTAACTAGGTAGACTAATTAGTAAATAGTTATTAACTATTTACTAACTATCTAGTTAAAATAAATACAAATTTACCTGTAAAATAAAACCTGACCTGTCTTACACTAACACCTAACATTACACTACAATTAAATCAATTACATTAATTAAATACAATTAACTAAATTACAAAAAATAAAAAATAAATTATCAAATATTTAAACTAATTACACCTAATCTAATAGCCCTATCGAAATAACCCCCCCCCAAAAAAAATAAAAAAAAACCTAGCCTAAACTAAACTGCCTTTTGCGGGGAATTGCCTGTAATAAAAAAATACAAACAGCACCCAACAATAAAACCCACCACTCACACAACCAAACCCCCCCAAATAAAATCCTATCTAAAAATCCTAAGCTCCCCATTGCCCTGAAAAAGGCATTTGGATGGGCATTGCCCTTAAAAGGGCATTTAGCTCTTTTTCTTTGCCCAAACCCTAAGCTAAAAATAAAACCCACCCAATAAACCCTTAAAAAAACATAACACTAACCCCCGAAGATCAACTTACAGTTTTTGAAGACCGGACATCCTCATCAAGCCAGGAGAAGTCTTCATCCAAGCGGGCAGAAGTCCTCAACAAAGCCGGAAGAAGTCTTCATCCAAGCAGCAAGAAGTGGTCCTCCAGACAGCATCTTCTATCTTCATCCTTCCGACGCAGAGCGGCTCCATCTTCAAGACATCCGGCGTGGAGCATCCTCTTCTGTTGACGGCTACTAAAGAATGAAGGTTCCTTTAAGGGACGTCATCCAAGATGACGTCCCTTGAATTCCAATTGGCTGATAGAATTCTATCAGCCAATCTGAATTAAAGGTGAAAAAATCGTATTGGCTGATGCAATCATCAAATGGACTGAGCTTCAATCATATTGCCTGTTCCAATCAGCCAATGGGATTGAGCTCGCATTCTATTGGCTAATTGGAACAGCCAATAGGATTTTTTCACCTTTAATTCCGATTGGCTGATAGAATTCTATCAGCCAATCGGAATTCAAGGGACGCCATCTTGGATGACGTCCCTTAATGGAACCTTCATTCTTCAGTAGCCATCAACAGAAAAGGATGCTCCACGCCAGATGTCTTGAAGATGAAGCCGCTCTGCGTCGCAAAGATGAAGATTTAAGATGCCATCTGGATTCAGACTTCTGCCCGCCTGGAGGACCACTTCTTGCCGCTTGGATGAAGACTTCTCCCAGCTTTGTTGAGGACTTCTGCCCGCTTGGATGAAGATTTCTCCCGGCTTGATGAGGATGGATGTCCGGTCTTCAAAAACTGTAAGTGGATCTTCGGCGGTTAGTGTTAGGTTTTTTTAAGGGTTTATTGGGTGGGTTTTATTTTTAGCTTAGGGGTTGGGCAAAGAAAAAGAGCTAAATGCCCTTTTAAGGGCAATGGGGAGCTTAGTTTTTTTAGATAGGGTTTTATTTGGGTGGTTTGGTTGTGTGGGTGGTGGGTTTTACTGTTGGGGGGTTGTTTGTATTATTTTTTTTTACAGGTAAAAGAGCTGATTTCTTTGGGGCATTGCCCCGCAAAATGCCCTTTTAAGAGCTATTGGCAGTTTAATTTAGGCTAGGGTTTTTTTTATTTTTTGGGGGCTTTTTTATTTTGATAGGGCTATTAGATTAGGTGCAATTAATTTAAATATTTGATCATTTCTTTTTTATGTTGTGTAATTTAGTGTTTAATTTTTTGTAATTTAGTTAATTGTATATAGTTAATGTAATTGATTTAATTGTAGTTTAATGTTAGGTGTTAGTGTAAGACAGGTTAGGTTTTATTTTACAGGTAAATTTGTATTTATTTTAACTAGGTAGTTAGTAAATAGTTAATAACTATTTATGAACTAGTCTACCTAGTTACAATAAATAAAAACTTAGCGGTGAAATAAAAATTACACCTAAGATAGCTACAATATAACTATTAGTTATATTGTAGCTAGGTTAGGTTTTATTTTACAGGTAAGTATTTAGTTTTAAATAGGAATTATTTAGGTTTTAATTGTAATTTTTATTTAGATTTATTTTAATTATGTTAAAGTTAATGGGTGTTAGGGTTAGGTTTAAGGGTTAATAACTTTAGTATAGAGGTGGCGACTTTGGGGGCGGCAGATTAGGAGTTAATAAGTGTAGGTAGGTAGCGACGACATTGGGGGCGGTAGATTAGGGGTTAATAAGTGAAGGTAGGTGGCGGCGACTTTGGGGCGGAAGATTAGGGGTTAATAAGTGTAATGTAGGTGGCGGCGATGTCGGGGACAGCAGATTAGGGGTTAATAAGTGTAATGTAGGTGGCGGCGATGTCAGGGGCGGCAGATTAGGGGTGTTTAGACTCGGGGTTTATGTTAGGGTGTTAGGTGTAAACATAACTTTTCTTTCCCCATACGAATCAATGGGGCTGTGTTACGGAGCTTTACGCTCCTTTATTGCAGGTTTTAGGCTTTTTTTTAGCCGGCTCTCCCCCATTGAAGTCTATGGGGAAATCATGCACGAGCACATAAAACCAGCTCAAAGCAGCGCTGGTGTTTGTGTGCGGTATGGAGCTCAACGCTGCCATATTGCCTGTTAACACTGGGTTTTTGCATACCTGTAATAGCAGCGCTATAGGGAGGTGAGCGGTGGAAATAACTTGCAAGTTATTACCGAGCCGCTCATAACGCAAAACTCGTAATGTGGCCGAATATTATTATTCATTTTATTATTAATTCGTATTATCAATTCATAAAAACTCCAACATCTTCTGAAGTGCTATCCCATTATTTGATAGAATATGATATCAATCTGACTATGAGGACAGGAATATGGTTTTGTTTTCAAATTGTGCGTCTATGGATATCTTTAAGAATTGTAATGGGCATTTACCAGTAAGCACAGACTAATTAAATCTGAGCTGCCACTGACTTTCTGATTTGCTATGACCCACTAAATTACAATTATTTATTGGTTCCACTGTTTAAAAAGATACAATGTTACAAATATAAACTTCAAACACTTAATAGATGTCTGAACCAAAACCTTCATGTGAAACAGATTTAGAACAATGAATAGCTTAATGTTCCTGGGTGAAGATTTATATAATTAATTATTTTGATACTTGCCTAACTTATTGTAAGCATTAACAAATGTGTCAAATTAACTATCAAGTAATGGGATACGCTATGTTGAGTCTCTTCTCCAATTTGCACTATTGACAAACACTTTTACACTTTTAAAGTAATGCAAAAAATACATTTATTACTTCACTAATAGGATACCAATATCACAGATTAAAATCAGTTTTACATTTTAACATTTCTTTCCTTTATCACGTCAAGGGGGGGCAGGATATAAAAGACTTTAGATACAGTTATTGCGGACTTTATATATGAATTAATATAGCAAATGAAAGAAAATAAAAACTTTTATTGTTAATGAAATAAATATTAAAAGATACTAATGAACGAAAGTATCTTCTATCTAGGTAATTCAGTATGAAGCTGTAATTATAATATATATATATATATATATATATATATATATATATATATATATATATATATATATATATATATATATATATATATATAATTTCATCATCCTACTTGTCAATGGCTCACAAACTAGAATAGTACATTTTTAATGTAAGAGACTGTACAGGGAAATACCAAAGAGACAATAGTTTTCTCTTATATAATATAGGCAATTAAATCTAGTATGTCAAAAACAGAATCAAATTAAAGACATGCCTTAATTTTAAAAGAATGTTTTCCCAATTATTATATCTATTAATGTATTTGGTTTAGACCCTGGACAGGCCAATGTTTTCATGGAGCCACAACATACTTGCCCTTGTTTGTTCCAGTGACCAATACAAATGAATCTGGGAAATACTACAAGAGAAGACAAATTAACAGAGATCATTTGTATTATTCTTATTTATTCAAGCTGTTCTGCTTCTTCCTTATAAGTATTACATTATATTGAATACACTGCATTTATAATACAGACACATATATATATCTTGCGTTTTGTTTTTCAGACTGTCGACATGCATCTTTATTATGAAGAAACGATATCATAATTATAAAAAAAAATGTGATATCACAATTATATTATAATAAGTATGCTATATACTGCAATTTCAAAGTGTTTGAGAATACACTATATTAAAATTAGTACTAGTAGAAGCTGTTTTATTTTTCCACAATAATAATGATTAGATTATTTGCTATTTTACAAAAGCCATTTTGTGGCCTGTCTTATCCAGGTTCCTAACAGGTATTTCAGTGAAAACATTTTATGTTGCTGTTACTAAATCAAATATGTATTTTATAGCACAAAAGGCTCACAAACCAGAATCCAGGACATTATTTATTCATCTATAACAACCCAGTAAAACTGTTTGTTTTTTCGTTTAAGTAATAACTAGCAACAAAAACTCTAGATGGTTCTTAACTGATCTTGTTGTATTTTTAAGACTACAAATTATTTATCTAAATTTCACAATGTAAGATTAACTGGCCATTAGACTTGATACAGAAAAAGCAAAGTGATGACAAAGAAGTTATTTTCTTGCCCTTCTGTTGAACAATGGAAATGTCTTTCTTGTCATTGAAAAAAATAAAAATAAAAACAATAGCAATGGAATATAATCCCATTCAATGCAATGTGAGAACACTCAGAAGCAAACTATTCTAAGCTGTTTTTTGTGCAGTTAATTAAATACATGTAATCCCATGCCTTGCATAACCAATCCCATTGAATATATAAAGCTAAAGTCTCATCATTACTGGAAAAACCTATGGTATGGAGAAATGTCTTGTGTTTTGGTCAATGGAATAAACAATACTTTTTTTTATCACAGAAGAACAATAAATACTGATGCAAAGATTGGTTAAAATTAAGATTATATATATATTAAAAATATATATATATATATATATAGAGTCACAGGAGATCAACATGTGCTTATTATTGTCCCTTACTTCTTCACACCACATATACTTCTCCCTTCTCTCCAATAGATCTTTTCATATCCTATGTATGCTTACTTTGCGTGGGTGTATATGAGGCAGAGGTAAATAGTTTAGCACTTTTGATAAAAATATATATATATTTTCTGGCTGAATGTTTTTCTTTCTAAAACAATGTTTACTATTTGTCAAACATTCAACATTCATTCTCACAAAAAAAGTTATTTTTTTCTTTATCAAAACATCAGTAATGTAATATGCAAATGTATATTCTCAAAGATTTCAATGGAAGCCTATTGGACTCACTTTTTAAATATACTATTTAAAGGGATACTGAACCCAATTTTTTTCTTTCATTGTTCAAATAGAGCATGCAATTTTAAGCAACTTTCTAATTTACTTCTATTATCAATTTTTCTTTGTTCTCTTGCTATCTTTATTTGAAAAAGAAGGCATCTAAGCTAAGGAGCCAGCAAATGTTTTGTTCAGACCATGGACAGCAATTGTTTATTGGTGCTGTCCAATCAGCAAGGACAACCCAGGTTGTTAACAAAAAATGGTCCGGCATCTAAACTTACATTCTTGCTTTTCAAATAAACATTCAAAGAGAATGAAGAAAAATTGATAATAGGAGTAAATTAGAAAGTTGCTTAAAATTGCATGCTCTATCTGAATCACTAAAAAAAATTGGGTTCAGTGTCCCTTTAAACATTACATTAAAAATATTTATTTCTTACATTTAATATTCAAATTAATGTATTCATAGGAAACATTGGAATAGAAATTAATTGCCAAGGGGAACATTTGTTCTACCACTAAAATTTCAGAATTCCAACACTTCCATCCCTACTGTATACATAGGTTTGGTAAACTTACCTTACAAAGAATTTGATGTAATTTGAGATCTATTCATATTAACGTGTATATTTTAATAGAACATTAATAATTTCTTTAACAGCCCTAAAAGTGTAAAGAAAAAAAACCCTCTAATAAGCTGTTTTGCTAATTTTTTATACAATGTGCCTTTTATTTGGATACATTTCACGGCATTGAACATTTAATTGAATGCATACCCAATATTGGACAAAATACCAATGAATATTTAATGGGTGTATAGAGTATAACATTATAAAGAGAACACTGAATTAATAATTTTTGTGCCTCTGTTCCATTAGCTTATTATTATTATTATTATTATACACCATGGCAGTGCTATACAAGAGTAAAATACAAGTAAAAGGGGGGCGGAGCCTACAGCTGCTGCGGAAGGTCATGTTTTAGAGAGGCTCCAGATTCTCACTAGGTTATACAGAGTATTTTTCGTCAAAATTGATTTTTTATCAGCTAAGTTTTGCCCTACATGCTCTTGAGAAACCCTGGGAGAGTTTGTGAACATTTCTCGCAAAGATGATTCTTCCTATGCTCTTCAGCTAAGCGATGTGGAGACAGATTTCTTGGCCTGTCACGGGCCTCTGTTCATCTACGCTGCTAGGGCTACTGCATAATCCCCCCCAGGATTGGAGTGATCCTGGGTTATAAGTAGTGAAAAGTGCTACTCTACCTATGCCAAAACTTTTTTGCTACAACCTGTGTTCGAAATCAAGCCCACAACCACATACAAACCTCAATAACACTGTTGGAACAAGTATAAAGAAAAGGGAGCTCGAGTTTCGCTAGCTACACATTCAGTGCTAAACATGGCGGACTTGGTGCAAAGATGGGAAATGTCTGTAGTGGAATCACTGCAACATCATTTTCAGGCAATAGAAAGGGAATTAACTTTTGTTTTGTCCGAGACTTATAATAGCTATTTCCCTGGGCCAGATCGACAGTACGTCTCAGTTTGCGGAACCATCAACAGTAATTGCCTAATTGTCCTGTCAGAGGACCCTACGACCCAGCACAGTATTGAGATGACCGATACTGACGACCACACTACCCTGTCTTCAAACCCACCCACTGCGACTCCGCTGAGAGAGGGGCCTCTTGGACAGGAGTCTCCAATGCATACAGAGCCTGAGAAAGCTGAGATACAAGTTGGAGCCCTACAGACAGAGCAGCTAGCATATGACACGGAGAAGAGAACTCCTCTACTGGATGTGCCGTTCTTTAAGGTACATTTGTCATTGACTTCTGGGCTACGGACGGACTTACTCAGCTTTCTTAATGGCGGACTGGCACCCACAGGGTTAATGGGGCCGACACTGAACGCTTCTTCGTCTGCGATGCTGCAATTGAACGTTAACCAGGGGTCATATGAAGTGTATCGGACACAAATTCAAAGAGGCCCTGATAGCTGGATGACTACTCTGCGGAGATGTACTCTGCAATTTCTATTTGCTCCTACCCTTCTCTACTTCCGCTCCCTATATTCCGACACTAAGGTATATTTCTGGAAAACTGGAGTGGGTTGAGGCTGGGGGTAGTTTATGGTGCACGCGGGTCCGAAGATAATTGAGAGTCTCTGACAGGAGCGGGCGGCTTCGCTCTTCACGAATAGACTGTTACTCAATCTATCACCGTTTTTGGCAAGACCTAGCTGGACACATTATGAACATTACACAGTTGAAATAGGCAGTTCTCCACCACTGCTGTGTGTTTACAAGTATATAACCTAATATATGTTTTACAGCAGGCAATCACTTTCACCCTTTCTTACTATATATCATAGTTTTAGTGTTACTGGACATTTCCTTTCACCATGGATATCTTAATCAGAGATAAAGGCTGAGACTGAATTTCAAGTGTTTACTGGTGACTTACAATTTATACTTAAACATAGGCTATATCATAAGGTGCAGTAGGGCTTTAGTAGCAAGAGGGTTTGCCCCGTTGTCAGTGGCCAAGAAGGAAGAACAAAGTTTTAAATTCTATGTCTAGATGCTGCCTATATTACTGCCGTATAAGAGTGTAGTCTCAATAAGCCCTCACAGGTGACCATGGGCTACACATATGTTTTATGAAGACTTTATGTCAATATTATTTATATCTATGTCTATTAACTG
Organism: Bombina bombina; assembly: GCF_027579735.1. Taxonomy (NCBI): domain Eukaryota; kingdom Metazoa; phylum Chordata; class Amphibia; order Anura; family Bombinatoridae; genus Bombina; species Bombina bombina. The sequence goes on along the minus strand of NC_069501.1, from coordinate 905,419,590 downwards.
TCATTTGTATGAAAGTTGTCTGATCTAGAATGTAACCTACTTCTTGCCTAAGCTATGTAATAGGGTCTGTTCATGTTTCTGCTTCATAGCCTGCCCATTTGGAAAGCTGTATAATATTAAGGTCCACTTGCTCTCTATATCTCCACCACTGGCTGTACATCCTCATGCACAGCACTATTTTGGAGCCCTTAACACCCAAATAGAAACTTGTTTACTTCCCCCATATATTCCTTATGCTGGGTAATCCGTTACCCATAGTCTCCCTACTCTGCTCATGTCATCTTGCTACTATTTGGGTTTGTTCCATGCATCTCCCATGCCCTACCAGTTGACCACTGGGTTGCACTATATTCTTCAGAAGCTCAGGTACACTTTGATTGTTACTCTTAATTGTCTATATCGCCAAACTCCTTATACTGTACCAGTCCAGTTTTATACCTAACTACATGAATGCTACTGCTTTCAATGCAAAATTACTGATACTTAGCCCAGGTATTTGTTAAGGTTTTTTACATTGTGTGTTCCTTTACACTGGTTGTATTTTGTAAAAATGTGTTTGTATATGTTGTATTTAGTTATATATCCATTATATATAATAGTTGAAGTGCTTAATAGTAAGCTATTGGTCTGAATGTGACCTTCCTATGACAGTGAACATTTTGGGCTAGAAAGGGACCTCTCCTATACTTTGCCCCTCACTATTACCCCCTTGTTTCACTTCAGTATAATATGGAGTCCAAGAGTGGCTCCTCTCCTATTTTCTTTTGGGGGTAAACCTACTTTGTATTTATATATGTGTTATTTTTCTAGGGGCCTCCAAAATCATTATAACAAAATATAAAGAAGAGGTAATTGGATTATGCTACCAACTACAACTATCTATCTCTTGTAATATCCTAATGCAATGTACTCTTCTTGTTTTCTTTTGTATGCATACTTACCTCAATAAAAATAAAATTAAAAGCAAAAAAAAAAAAAAAAAAATACAAGTAAAAACAGATATTAATGCATACAAAGAGAGGCGCTTTACCAGGAATGAACAACAGCTCAGTAGCTTGTTCTTTGGCGGGTGACCACCCAGGAGCAGCCTTTTTTAGCCCAGTTGTGCTATTCACAGAGGTAAAAGTATATCAGTCTGATACCGCCAAGTAAGGTCAGTCCAGCCCCAAAATACCAGGCAATTCTCCTCTGAACGAGGAACATGACAACCCCAGACAATCGTTTCGGCCTTATGTGGGCCTTGTCAGTGAGGTAGAGCCATATTCCTCTAGGCACACTGGGAAGGAACTTACGTCTGGTTTTCCCCATCACCCTTAGGGAGACCGCCTCTTTTAGCCCAGTAGTGCTTTTCACATAGGTAAACTTTCCTGAAGTATATCAGTCTGATACCGCCAAGTAAGGTCAGTCCAGCCCGAAATACCAGGCAATTCTCCTCTGAACAAGGAACATGACAACCCCAGATGAACGTTTCGGCCTTCTGTGGGCCTTGTTTGTGAAGTGCAGCCATATTCCTCTAAGCACACTGGGCACAGAGTCCATGTCTGGTTTCCCCCATCGCCCTTAGGGAGACCTCCATTTAATTTATTCCTAGGAAACATTGGAAAATAAATTAAGGGGAACATTTGTTCTACCACTCTAATTTCAAAATTCCAACACTCCCATCCCTAGTGTTAATTTAAATTACAAAAAAATTGATGCAATTTGAGATCTATTCATATTAAAGTGCATATTTTAATAGAACATTAATAATTTATGTACCCGCCCCAAACGTGTAATGAAAAAAAAGCTGTTTTGTTAAAAACATTTTTTATACATTATGCCTTTTATTTGGATACATTTCACGGCATTGAAAAATTAACTAAAAGCATACCCAATATTAGACAAAATACCAATGAATATGTAATGGGTGTAAAGAGTATAGCATTATGATGAGAAAAAATTATTAACATTTTTTGTGCCTATGCTCCATTAGCTTATTATTATTATTATAATTATTATTATTATACACAATGGTAGTGCTATATAAGAGTAAAATACAAGTAATAACAGATATTACTTGCACTAACAAATATAAACAGGAAAGGAAAATAATTATATGCCATACAGCAAAGTATTAGGTGCACTTTTATACAGAGATAGAGAGGCTCTAATGGAATTGACATATAAGGGAAGAGAGAATGGAAAATAATTCAAATATAAATTAGGCTAGTAAGCTGATCTGAAAATGGGTAATTGCATCTAGAAAGTGTAAAACACTTTTGCAAAGACTGTGAGCAAGCAATAGGCTAGATTACGAGTGAAGTGCTAATTATTTATCCTGCTTGCATGCTAACCGATTGACTTTAGCTTTTTGCTCAAGGCGGATACCGCACATATGACAAGATGAAAGTAAAAAGTTTCCGCTTGCACACTAACCCCACTCGAGCAAAAATCTGAAGTTACAATATCTCGATCGTGTTAACATATTCTCCCATATACTTCAATGGAGCAGGAAAAGTGGGGGAAAAACTAACACCCTACTCACACGAAACCCAATTGCATTTTCTCAAGTGCACTAACCCGACATGAAAATATCAATAGTTCACATTCCAATGTTCTTCACATAGCAGAATATGTTCTATGTATTCATAAATACATATTTCTACATATATTTGATGGTATTTTGGTAATATATATATATATATATATATATATATATATATATATATATATATATATATATATATATATAATATATATATATAATTATATATAGGTATTGATAGATACAGATATATAGAAATATTTATTTAACAATACTTAGAACATATTTCTCTAATCGAAGAACATTGGACTGTAAAATATTTACAGTTAATGCTCAGTTAAACACTATGTTAAATATGAATATTGACAGATATATATATATATATATATATATATATATATATATATATATATATATATATATATATATATATATATATATATATATATGTACATATGTATTTATGTGTTTATATCTGTACATATGTCTGTAAATACATATATACACATATAAATACACAAATACATATGTACACCTATATATACTGATAGATAGATAGATAGATAGATAGATAGATAGATAGATAGATAGATGATAGATAGATGATAGATAGATAGATAGATAGATAGATAGATAGAGATACATATACATATTAAGACATGTATATGTATGTATCACTATGTTAAATAGTGCATGCCTTTTTTTTCTAACACCTTTTTTCTAACCAAAACTCTGAAATAGTGCTAACCTGACGTGTGCGTTAATTTTAATCGTGCTCAAGCGAACGCATTTACTGTCAACTTGTAATCTGGGCTTAAATTCCGACAGGCACAAACAAGCATGTTGTGTGCAACTGTTAATGCGCCACTCGTGATCTAGCCCAAGGTCTTGAAAAAGTGTAGAGTGTGGGGGGGGGGGGGGTTTGAAAATAAAGACTAGCATATGAAAGAATGTAAGACTATTAGTAACAACCACACATCCACACCTGTTTATAATAAATATAAGGGTAAACAGTTGGTAATCAAGATTTTGTAGTCTATTCACAGTGGTTACAATATTGCACAAACTGTGAACCAACTTGGAGTAAAGTCTCCAAATAAGATATTAGCAAAGCGCAAGTCAGATGTAAATCTGTCTTTTACAATGTGCAGAGTCCAAACCAGCTTTGTGAGAATATCAGTTGACTTGATAATAAGAGAATAGTGCATTAGCTGCTTACAAAGCACCAGCTTGAAGCCAGCTTCAAGTCACATGATCTTTATCTACCCACTTGATATGAAGAACCTAACTATGGCAAGCCTCAGAATATAGCTGCCAAATACAGGTGTCAATTGTTATTAGGAAAATATGGATTGTTAAAGTCTGTTAAATAAAATGGATAGAATGAATCCCCTGCAGTTGCTATAGATATTGTATTTTAATTGAATACTTGTAATAACATATTCAGAATAAGAAGAGGAATCCCCTGCAATTGCTATAGCTATTGTATTTTAATTGAATGCATCTAATAATATATGAAGAACAAGACGAAGAGGAATCCCCTGCAATTGCTATATATATTGTATTTTAATTGAATACTTGTAATAATATATGCAGAAGAAGAAGAGGAATCCCCTGCAATTGCTATAGCTATTGTATTTTAATTGAATGCATCTAATAATATATGAAGAAGACGAAGAGAAATCCCCTGCAATTGCTATATATATTGTATTTTAATTGAATACTTGTAATAATATATTTTTGAGAAGAAGAAGAGGAAGAGGAATTTAAAAGTGTAATGAAGTTCTAAGTTTTCCTTTCAATTGTACTCTGGCTACTATGTCAGTTTACAAGCCAGTTTTAAAGTACTTAAATTCCTTTCATTTTTAGAAAATGGATTTCAGTCAAGTTAAATGTGAAGTCAGTTAAATTTGGCTAGTTTAAAAGTAAACCAAAATTCATATTTGTTGTTTGGCAGCTCACATTACTGTAGATAGCTTGACTTTTGGCCTTCGTAACACAGCCAAGTTTAACCAAACCCATCTCATGTTTTTAGAATGATTTTTTAAGTGTTTAAGTGTGAATAAAGAAAAGCAAGTCAATATTAATTTAAAGTTAATGTTACCTGTTGGTGGGATCATTCCAGGAGACATAAGGCCAGGCACAGTATGGGGCATGATATGTGGATTATCTGGTGAAGTAACACTCTGAGTTCTTTTTGGAGGTCTTCCCGGTCTGGAACTGAAAGGAAACAAAAATATTTTAAAATGAAGCTGTTGCCTTAAACATCATTTGGAAGTTGTTTCAAGTAGTAACATGGACTGTAAATAAATTTGTTTCAAGGACGGTTGCTTTTGCAGTTAGATGTAATAGACTTCCATCACTAATTAGATTACATGCTGAATTCATTTTCCTCATTGAAGATCAGCCGTTCTTGATGCATAATTCATAGCCTGTATCTCGTTACCTGCTTCTTCATATTAATATCTATACACAGTTTGAATTGCCTCGTTTGCATATGCTAAAGTTCTGCATGCAGCCTTCAGCATGAAAATTATGCACTAACTTGTAATAATTATTACAGTCAGCCTGCTATTGATTTATGAGACTTTTAAAAACCAAATATGTGTAGTACTTGTAATGAATGATATTTTAAGGTTCTTCAGGAAATTAAAAGGCAATGGCTGCCTAAGGAAATGTTCTGCTTGTTTGATTTAATACTACAGTTAGCTGGGAGGTGGAATGAAAGAGTGATTCAGACCTATACCACATTTTTCGATGATATGTTTTATTACTTCACACTGCTAGCCTGATATCTAGATGATAAATGACAATACATATCTAACGTGTGAAAAGGTCTTGATATTTCTTTATTTTTTTGTCATTTAAAGATTAGTTAAGTTATCGTTTTAACTCCTTTTGCTTTCAGCGGAAAATATATGCAACTATTTTAGAATTTTGCTAATATATGTTATAAGAAAAAAATGAATATTGATTTTACCACATAAATATTATTACATTGCATTATGAATACAATAGACAGTGGATGATTTAAGATAGAATAAAATCAGTATAATAAAGTATTTCACTGTAGTTTTTCAAATGGTAAATACATTTTTTATATAACTACTATATTATTATTCACGCTTTAAGTGTAAGGTTATATAGGATTTAAATATTGCTAAATTTCATAGAGACACATAGTAGAATTATAGAATCTAATGAAGTCCTATTGTTAACAGGACATGTTAGTGAGATCATAGAATATTTTACTATAGTATGAATGCTTGCTAGCACATAACCCAAACAAATTATTTTACAACAAAGCAAAGGAAAACAGTTATTGTTCTGAGTGCCAGTTAAACCAGTATCTTTTCTGGTTGTCATGTGTTCTTTTTCAACCAGAACAGCAATTTTATAATTTGATCTCAAGTTATTAACGTCTATAAAAAACTAGCTTCTAACTTGATTGGACAACAGAGGGCGATGTTGAACAGGTATATATCTACCATAGTTGCTCAGTTATCACATGTTTACATCTATTACAGCTATTTTATTAATAATTTCTACTTTTTGAAACCTCTTATGACAGTTACTTTGCTGTTACCACATTGTCTCAGGATTTGAATCCTTGGGTCTATAAGACTATGGTAAATTGTGCAAAGTATACAATAAAGTTTGTAATACTGTAAAGAAGAGTTAATAAAAGCAAATAACACATAAATAGCATACATTTCAAACACACAAGCCATCTTTAGATACATAAAATAACGCACAGTGATTTGAAATAAAATGCATTCTCAGACATTTATTTTTTTATGTGTCCATTGAGTATACACCATTTGAGGTTTATATATGTACAAAAATGTTTTTACTTTTAAAAAAAAAAATCCTGTTAAGAGGCAGGTTCTTTTGCAGACTATATAGAACAATTAAATATTGTTTTTGAAATATTTAGTCAAGCTAATTAAAGTATGCATCACTAATTGAGGTTTTTAAATGTCTGTATTTGGATGTGAAATATTGTTTTGCTCATCTCCAACTTTTACCAATCCCCTAACCGCTCAGTGTAACCACCTAAAATATAGATGAACAAATGCAACCCATTCATCCATCTAACTGAGATTGTGCAGGTTCTACTTCTGTAGAAGACTGACAGGTTGAATCAGATTTTGTGCACAGTTAAAAAATACACGGATGAAAGTGCAGTGTAACGTGTTATTACTTCCCTCTCATGTAGAGGACATTAAAATACATTTTTATGGACAGCTTTGGTTTTCCCTTTTTGTAGATGGTTGGAAAGGTTCCATCTTGACTGCACGTTGTGTCACAGTTATAACATTTGACTTCAATCCCTCAATCTTTTTTTTATGTCCCCATTCTTAGTGGACAGAGTGCTACCAGTGTTTGCCATTTAAAAACTATGCTAAGCAGTCTATGCCCCTTAAATATTTATAATGTTATATTGGAAAAATACTTCTATTCAAAACTGTATATGCCCTCACGCACATTTCAGTTTGTCTATTGTGTTCTTTTAAATAGCTTTAACATAATCTTTTAAAGCAAGAATAATGTTTAGCACATTTAATTGTTGCTCTGGTTTACATGATTGATTCAGTTTTCACTAAAAAATCCCTTGAAGCTTTTCAGTTTCCACAATCTTAAAAAGTTATTTAGCAATTGTGTTGAGGAGATTAACATTGGAAACACCTTTAAGATGCAGCAGTATATGTTCTGAATTTGTGTTTTAATATAATGTAAGGTATTTGTCAATGATAAGGCTAGTTCTTTATAGCAGCACAGTAATACATATCATGTTAGTTGTTAGATGATATTTTTTTTATTGTATATATGTATGTGTGTGTATTTTTATATTAGTATAAAAATGTATATTTTATTGTTACACATACTGTAAATTGGAAGGCCACCTAAAGAGAATACTAAACCAACCCACAATCAGTATTAAATGACCTAAGGGTATTGTACGTACAAACAGCAGAGTGTCATGGTTAATAGAGAACAATCTGCCGATCAGAAGGTTTACAAGTGGGTTGCCTTAGGAATCAATACTCTGTTTTGTTTTTTATCAATGATGATACTATTTTGAGTCGTAGAATAAGTATGGCTTTTGGGTATGTTAAATTGGCAACAACAACAACATACCCCATAACACTGATCATAAGATTTAAAGATAGATATTAAAGATAAGAAAAACAATAGTGTATTAATTAGAATGTAAAAGCACATTTTAGGAGAATATTTGCTGAACAGGATTATTAAAAAAGAAAAATAATGCAGCTTGTAAAAACCAATTTATACAAAATCACTTGAATTTTAATTTCTGTACCACGAATAAGTGTCAGGAAAAAGTAAACAGAAAAAATTATTTTATCAAGCACATACAAAATATATGAGACACATATATAAATTATACCACTGTATTTATTGCACACTATCATATACACATGAACTTCCAAATCTATCTATAAACATTATGAAAAAATAAATCCCTGTCAGTAATAATTTTGCATCATGGTGATGAGATACCATAATGCCGTAGTAGGCAACAGTAGGCTGCATTATTTGTTTCGCCAGAGCAACTAGTGCTGGAAAAGGAAATAATATATTATTTTTACCCCATAACACTCATTTTATGTTTTAGTACACAAAATACCTACTACACTACATATCCAGTTTTCTTCATGCATATAGAAGATTTAAAGAATCCTGGAAGTCCACTATTACAAGGCACTTTATGTGGGGGTTTTAATGCTACCTAAGCAATATAAGTACGCTCCTGTTCAGAGGAGTAACTAAAAACCACAGGGCACAGGTGCAATAATCTAAGAAGGGCCCCCCTAAAAAAAAATGTGAATTTGATACATATCTTTTTTTTTAACATTTAACACAGAAAAAAAATGTGAATCAGATTACATGTCTGCAAAAGGGGTACCCTGTGCCCACAGTCTGTGAGATGGTCTGACCCCATATTACTGTATATAGTGACACTGTTTAACCCACCAGTACTGTATATAGTGAGTTAGTGTCGTGACAGTCTGTAATCTGCCGGTGAGATGACTGGCCTGACCCTCCCCTCCCCAGTACTTTATTTAACCCCTTAACGACCAACGACGTATGGGGTACGTCCTGCAAAAAAATGCAGTTAACGACCAAGGAGGTACCCCGTACGTCATTGGTCTTTGAAAGCAGTGGAAGTGATCCTGATCGCTTCCAGCTGCTTTCATGTTATTGCAGTGATGCCTCGATATTGAGGCATCCTGCAATAACTGTTTTTAGCCATCTGATGCAGAGAGAGACACTCTGTGGCCCTCTCTGCATCAGCTATCGATGGCCGTTATCGTTGGTGGGAGCTCATCCAGGGAGGGGGGTGGGCAATCATTGGTGGAGGAGGGGGGAGGGATCTTGTGCGGGTGCTGTGCGCGGGGCGCGTGCACGAGAGTCGTGCATGCGTGTGCATGGGGCGCACGTGCACGTGAGATCTATGAAAACAGCATCAATATGCTGTAGATCTGAGGGTTGGAGAGAGGACTAGGGAGGGTGGGATTTTAAAATGAAGGCATCTGGGAGAGGGTTGGATGTTGAGAGGGGGGCAGCTACACTACAGAAATAAAGAAAAGGGGGGGTTAAAGAGCTGTTTGGGGGGGGAGCAGGGAGGTTGGTGGCTAAGGGGGGTCCTACACAGCAGAATAATTATTATTATTTAAAAAAAAAAAAAAAACTAAAACCCCCAAAAAACATTTATTTTAGTACTGGCAGACTTTCTGCCAGTACTTAAGATGGCGGGGACAATTGTGGGGTGGGGGAGGGAAGGGAGCTGCTTGGGAGGGATCAGGGGGTGGGATGTGTCAGGTGGGAGGCTGATCTCTACAGTAAAGCTAAAATTAACCCTGCAAGCTCCCTACAAGCTACCTAATTAACTCCTTCACTGCTAGACATAATATACGTGTGATGCGCAGCGGCATTTAGCGACCTTCTAATTACCAAAAAGCAACGCCAAAGCCATATATGTCTGCTATTTCTGAACAAAGGGGATCCCAGAGAAGCATTTACAAGAATTTGTGCCATAATTGCACAAGCTGTTTGTAAATAATTTCAGTGAGAAACCTAAAATTGTGAAATATTTTAATTTTTTTTTAATTTGATCGCATTTGGCGGTGAAATGGTGGCATGAAATATACCAAAATGGGCCTAGATCAATACTTGGGGTTGTTTACTACACTACACTAAAGCTAAAATTAACCCTACATGCTCTCTAATTAACCCCTTCACTGCTGCGCATATTACACGTGTGGTGCACAGTGGCATTTAGCGGCCTTCTAATTACCAAAAAGCACCGCCAAAGCCATATATGTCTGCTATTTCTGAACAAAGGGGATCCCAGAGAAGTATTTAAAACCATTTGTGCAATAATTGCACAAGCTGTTTGTAAATAATTTCAGTGAGAAACCTAAAGTTTGTAAAAAAAATTGTGAAAAAGTGAACAATTTTTTTTATTTGATCGCATTTGGCGGTGAAATGGTGGCATGAAATATACCAAAATGGGCCTAGATCAATACTTTGGGATGTCTTCTAAAAAAATATATATACATGTCAAAGGATATTCAGGGATTCCTGACAGAAATCAGTGTCCCAATGTAACTAGCGCTAAATTTTGAAAAAAAAGTAGTGCTACTTGTATTTATTGCCCTATAACTTGCAAAAAAAGCAAAGAACATGTAAACATTGGGTATTTCTAAACTCAGGACAAAATTTAGAAACTATTTAGCATGGGTGTTTTTTGGTGGTTGTAGATGTGTAACAGATTTTGGGGGTCAAAGTTTAAAAAAAAATCATTTGTTTCCTCATATTTTATAATTTTTTTAATAGTAAATTATAAGATATGATGAAAATAATGGTATCCTTAGAAAGTCCATTTAATGGCGAGAAAAACGGTATATAATATGTGTTGGTACAGTAAATGAGTAAGAGGAAAATTACAGCTAAACACAAACACTGCAGAAATGTAAAAATAGCCTTGGTCCCAAACGGTCAACAAATGGAAAAGTGCTCTGGTCACTAAGGGGTTAATGACCACAGTAGTCTGTGACATGGTCAAGCCCCCCCATACTGTATACAGTGGTACTGTATAGTGACACTGTTATTATTATTATATTAAATATAAATCAAATATCAAAGGAGCCAAAATCAAATGGTCCATAGAGAGAGGAACAAGAATTGTAATTCTATGAGCCATGACTTCCTGACCCCCTGGGTTGTTCTATGTTACCAAGTTAGTATTTTACAGCATTAATAGTATCACAGAGACAGCAATATTTAACCCTTTTATTGCAAATGATTTAACCACTTGATTGGCCACAATTCCCATGCACAATGCATAGTTGTCAACCCAATTTATAGCAGTTTGTTTTCTGGGTAAAATAACTTTTTATATATTCAACATAATTTCTATCAAAATAAATACATAAATAAATACAAAACATCTGTAATGAAGAGATACTAGAATGTAAGTCTGATTATATTTTCTTGCAGTTACAACTTACAGTACTGATACTCACAGGAAATGTCACAAATGTAGTATGGAGTTGGACCATTCAAATATAATCAAAAAACCATTATAGTGTTCTGCTACTAAATATGAAAATCTAATGTTAGAAGGGGAAAAAAGCATTTTGCAGTATATTGAATTGTTATGCAGTTATTAATTGTCCATTACACCTATGCAGCAGTGATTTGGCTCCTTGGCTGCCCATTTGCACTGAGCCATACTTTTTATGGTGATATATGTAGTGTGTGACTGTAAAGTGATACAATCTGTGAGATGGTTCGGCCCTGATACTCCCCTAAAATGTTCAGTCTCACCGGTTGCAGCAATTGTGCTACTGACCACCTGACACCTGTCCAGTCCACTACTCCAGTTAATGGTTCAATTTAATCAGCCTGGCAGCCTGCCACAATGCCATTCAGCCTCACACTGACTCACCACCACTAGCTGAGTAGCCGTCTCTAGCCGCCCTCCTCGCTCATCTGCCTCTGCTCGTCACTCTTCTCTCACTCAGTCTCTCACACTGACTGACTACACGTACAACACGCGAACTGCCAAAGCCAATCATAGTCAGTCAGGCTCAGATTCAGGGATCATAATAGAAGTTAACTAAGCTCCGGGCCAATGGATAAAACAGAAACACTAACCTCTGTATTCAGAGACAGAGACACTAGTGAAGCATCACTTCACACTCACATAATATCAGTGCAGGCAGCGGCAGGTCAACATTTTTTATTGGAATTTTTTTTTTCTGAAGCTAGATCTCCCCAGCGACCTCTGCACCCCCCGTAGTTCCACCCCTGCTCCTGGTTTAAGTGAACTGTTGCTTATGTATAGGTATGCTCTGTGCACAGTGCACAAAGTATACTTACCAATGGTTCCCTGTGTTAGTACTGAGATTGCCATTATGTTCACATGTAGGTGGTGTCAACCTCAACCTTAAAAGAGGCTTGTGTTGTGTTACAGCAGTTACTTAGTGATATGATGGGACAACCAATTGTTCATGTCCCTTTAAAGATATTGGCTGCAGGACCAATATATGGGCCAAAAAACACCATGCAGCCCTTTAGATTACTCAGGGACCCACATATGTCATACTTTGGCTTTCACAGCTGTAATGTGGCAGAACAGAACCAGTACTGAAAACATGTAAAATGTGGTTGCTGTGATATAAAGATCTACAATCAGTTGAAAAATGTAAGACATGCTCAACAGGCATTTGGCAGCAGGGGGTTATGGGAGTTGTAGTCCCCTATATTGATGTTCATGGTGCTTTGGTCTGGAGGGTAGTGAGTACCTGCAGCTGTGTCCTATAGCATATCATTCACATATACTAGACACATACCCAATCACTGCATGCATGCATACACACACACACACACAAAACACTTATCAGGTATACAGCACAGGTGCACACACACTACAGGCATCATGCTCACAAACACACACACACACACACAATGTGCACACATAATAGACACACACAAACACATACACATTTTTGTTACACAAATCTTTAAGAAATTCAGTGGTAAAAACTTATATTGATGCCAGAATTTACGTTCTACATAAATTGTTTAAAAAACATAGACATTTTGAAATTTAAATCCTCCACCCTACATCATTTAAAAAATATATATATATAATTTTTGCTGAAGAATTTTAATTTCCTAATGTCCATGCTTTCAAATAAAACAGGTTTCATAATTTGTATAAACTTAATTGTTATATACGGTAATAATATTAACCTTTATAAATATTAAGTTCAATTAGGAAATGCATTGCAAAGATAAATTTAAAAACAAACAAACAAAACTATGGATCTATATAAGCCCATTCTGATGACATTGCTGTTTATCAATATGCTTTTCAACAGCAGAACTTCATGTTAGGGCACACCTAATTTAAAGTAATTGTATTTATAAAGTTTTCATTTTTTTATTGACTTAGTAACAAATTAAAATCCTCAACGCTTAGAAGATCAAATGCATCATAAGATAAACATTTAGCCTAATGACATCAACAGTCAACTAGGAACATCTGTGTTTTACTTTAGAAGTGATCAGAGGATATTCCTTTGTTTACATTAAAGATAATCACAAGGTTTGTATTTCTGCATTCAATTTAAGGAAGAAAGAGCAGAGAACCTCCAGGGCCCACGGCAACAATATGTTACAAATGCAGGATTTCTCCTATTTTCTGTTTTGCAACCATGGTAAAACAATAGAACTGAACTTTCCCTGAACCTTTCTCTTTAATGGCCGTGGTCCATGTTGACCTAGCACTGCAAGTTAGAACCTGATGCTATCACACTGACTCCTGCTAAAGCAATCAAATGTTTCTGAAACTATATCAGTTTTATTAAAAGGGCTGTTTTAATATACCAGTTTACATAACACAATTGGACACAGTAACAGGCAGCTTATTACTTATGCATATCCTGTTTCCATAATATCCAATTACGCACATAAATCATGAAAACAATTATGTTTGCTTTTCAGAGGACCAAATGTTTAATTTGTATTCCATTTTTAAATGGAACATTTGGAGATCTACATGTTGTGTTGGTATAAATTGATCTTTTTTTATTATTCTCAAATTAAGGTAACTTATTGACAAATCAATTATTGTTTAGTCTTTTTCTTTTACATTTTTAAACATGAGCTCTTATATCATATAGCTTTATATGTTGTATTTTTCTTATCAACTGTAGTTCAAATATGTATAATTTGGGAATGTTAAAACAGGTGGATGAAAAGATTAAACAAGGGTAGTATGTGGTCTTCCAGGGTTTTTGCTGCATACCTTTCAGCATAATTGTGTTTTTTCTAGTAATGCAGTATGTGGGAAGAACTAAAGTGACACTGCCTGATATTACATGGAGAGAACACTAAATTTATAAATAAAAAAGTAATTGTTGGTCTAGTGACTTTCAAAATAGACTAGAACTCATTTTACATTTAGTAGTATTATTCATAAAACTATTCTTATTTTAACAGACTGTATTTAAAGGGGAATTATACTTTTGGAATATTTATCTTGTTATTTCTACCTATGTAGATCATGCACTGTGGCTTTGTTTAGTTTCTGCATTCTTATGTACTGGGGATTACCTTTTTTGAACCTATGCATATGCACTGTCCTTTTTTTTGTTTCCTTTGTACATGCTTCGAAGAACTGGCAACATCATGTAAGGTACCACCAGTCTTTTGACTGTCTTTCAGGACATATGAACAGGAATATTAGTGCTGCCCCCCAGTACTAGAAGAGCTTGTTACTGGATCCAGTTTTTAAAGGACAGTAGATTTGCATAATCAACAAATACACAATAAAAAAGACAATGCAATATCACTTAGTCTGAACTTCAAATAAGTAGTAGATTTCAAAGTTGTGTATATTCCCACTCTTTTTATATCATGTGACAGCCATCTGCCAATGACAAATGCATAAACGTATATTCTGTGAATTCTTTCACATGCTCAGTATGAGCTGGTGACTCACAAAGTGTAAAAATAAAAAGACTGTGTACATTTTGTTAATTGGAAAGTTGTTTAAAACTGCTGCTTTATCTGATTCATGAATGTTTAATTTTTACTTGAGTGTCCCTTTAAATAAAGAAAATTAAATGCTGTATTAAAGTACATGATTTATGTTGACTACACAAAGATAAGTGTCATATTGTTTTTACTGCATTGTTTAATATCTATTTCAAAAATATTAAAGTAAAATGTTTTCACGTGACATAATATAAATTGAATAATGTCATCTTTATTGATTTATAAAGTATATTAAGGGTTAAAAAATTATATAAATATTCAAAGTAAACATAACATATCGTTTTAAATGCAATTAAATACACATCTAGCATCCATTTTAATGTAATTTAATTTTTTTCCCAGGGCTATATCTCTTAAGCCTCTCAAGAGGAAAACTGCTTTCACTGTGCAAAAAAGAAAAAAAAGAAAGAAAGAAAAGTGTTAATCACATAGGAAGGGTAAAAATTCAGTCTTGACACTATAAAACAAATCTGAGAAATGTACTCTGCTTTACCTGTATTCCAAACCCACTACAATTACAAATCAAGTCATTGGAGCCGATTTAACAAAGTCTGGCCGACATGATACGCTGCAGCTGTCGGCATTGCACAAGCAGTTCTAGTGAACTGCTTGTGCAATATGGCCCCCTGCAGATCCACGGCAGGGGGGGGGTCAATCAACCCGATTCTATTTGATCGGGTTGATTGCTGTACGCCGCTCAGAGGCGGCTGATCCAGTTAAGGAGCAGCGGTCTTAAGAGCACTGCTTCTTAACTCGTGTTTCCAGCGAGCCTGAAGGCTTGAGCAGAAACAGGGTGATTTGGCCTATTCGGGGCATAGTAAATCAGCCCCATTGATTTCATTTGCACCTATGATATACGTCACAGATATTTCTTGTCAGATTAATATTTCCTACATGTGACACATAGAAGCTAACTTTAACCCCTTACTTTTCATAGTTTTTTTATTTTATTTTTTTAATCGA
>NC_069501.1:905319004-905399004 GCF_027579735.1 Bombina bombina | reverse complement strand
ACCATAATGTAAAATGAAAATATTTGTAGCATATTTTCCGTGAGCCCAAACATTGCTTTTTTTTTTAACTATTGCCCAACTGCATTGTTTTCAGCTGTTCATATACTTGGTGAAGAGCATGTAAAATAAATCTAAACAGCAAATCCTAATGCAATTTTACCCATATCTGAACCATTTCCTTTCCATTGGTTAAATAATATATCAGCTAATTTACTGACACGTTAATATATGTGTGTTAATGAGTGTTTCTAATCTAGCACCTACATTTAATACATGCAAGATAATCAAAATCAAGTGCACAATGTTTATTTCATGAAGTCGAGCAGCAACATGCTGATGCTATAGATTTATTACATCATTATGTCAGCATGTTTCTATATTCTTTCACACTTTTGTTTTTACTGGACAGCAGATATACTTGCATTATTTTTGTTTATGTTTCATGAAACAGAATAACCATCAATTATGTTTTCTGCCCACTGAAAAGACATTAAAAAGACATTGAAAAAAACATTATAACAAAAGCTGCTTCCCTTTGCATTTATAAATGTATGTTAATGCTATATATATTTAAGAAACAATACATTTTGAATTATTATAGAAAATGAAAAAAAGCAGGATGTGTTGCATTGTTATATTTGATTTGCAATAATAAATAAAAATAATAAGCTTGTATTTTTTTCTGGAGTGAATTCCCTTAGAGGAATTATTATTATCAGTTTTGGTGAAACACTGTAGATATTAAGATGAACACAGCCACTCATTGTTGGTTATAGGTATGCAGTGGTTATACATATGCCACCCCTAATTGGTTAACAACTGAGTTTCGTTCATAGTTCTAAGCAAGCAAGTACACTAGTAAAATGTTTCTCAAGTGAGTTTTAACACTTTAAAAACAGAAACTAAGTTGTCACAACAACAAAGCAATATATGGTAAACAAAGATAGCTATGAATAGAACATACAATTAACAAATATAATAATATTAATAATAACAATAATAATAATAATAATAATATGATTTACTACTTTTTATTATCTTAATGTTTTATCTTTTTATCCACTTAACCTAAGGAGCATATTTGCATTAAATCGGCTTATTATCTTGACAACAATTTAATGAAATGTTACATTTAGCTCACAGACATTATTCAAATGTCTGCAGTCAGATGTCTTCTATTAACACTATTCTGTTTAAAATCTAGATGAACAGTGAAAATGTACATAATGGCACTCTATTATAGCTTCTGTGTTTCACTGATCTCATATAACGTCTTTACCAAGTGGTTCATTTTCATGCAGCTGCAAGTTTATTTCAATCAGTATGACTTGCACTTGTCAGAATATTTCCCCTCCCATATCAAAGGGAATCTTATAGAATAATGGATGGTTGAGAACATTTAAAAACACAGAATGAGTATTATTTTGCCTTGTAGCATTTGCTTCTGATCATAATAAGACAAAGAATGCTAAATCAAATTTGACATTCCAGAAATGTAACTTGCAAGGACATTTATTGAAAAGTTTGCTAATGGATCAGTGTCGATGTCGGGGAACTGCGGTTTAGGGGTTAATAGGTTTAGTTTGTGTTGGCGATGTTTGGGAGCGGCGGTTTAGGGGTTAATAGGTTTAGTTTGTGTCGGTAATGTTTTGGAATGGCGGTTTATGGGTTAATAGGTTTAGTTAGTGTTGGCGATATCGGGGAACTGCAGTTTAGGGGTTAATAGCTTTATTTTGTGATTTACTTAGTGTCGGCGATGTTGGGGAACTGCGGTTTAGATAGAAAAATGAAAACTTTCAAATATGAATAATGGATCCAAAAATTCGGAAACTGATTTATTCATTTTCGGAATTTTTCTGGATTTTCCAATTCAGAAATTCAGGTGCATTTGAATCTCCCGTCTAACGAAACGCACATGTCTGTTTGCTATTAGCATTAATTATATGCACTTTTACTTCAAAAACAGTATAATAAAACTTAAAGCATTCTAAATCAAAATAAATACAACCAAGATAATTTTATTAAACACTGGTGTAAAAATCATAGTTGTTCTATTAAAATATGTATAACAGATGCATGTATTAGTTAGCTCAAATTGTATTCAAGGTCATATTATGTATTTCCCTCTGCTTTAATGTAGTGCTACTAATTGCTAGAGTTGTAGACTTTGTGATGTATTATTTACCTAATAAAAATGATTGTTAAAAGATAGATGACTTCAGTTTGCATTTTGTGAATAATAAAATAAAAGGGACAGTAAATATAGAGCATACAATTTCAATCAAACTTAGCAATTTACATTTGTTATCAAACTTACTTAGTTCTTTTGGTATGCTTATTCAAAAGCATTCCTAGGTACGCTCAGGAGAAGCAATGCACTTCTGGGAGCTAGCTACTGATTGGTGGCTGCACATATATGCCTCTTGCCATTGGCTCACCTGATGTGTTCAGCTAGCTCCCAGCAGTGCACTGCTACTCTTTCAACAAAGAATACCAAGAGATTGAAGAAAAGTTGATATGTTAATTATACTGGAAAGTTGGTTAAAACGGTATGCTATATCTAAATCATGTAAAAAATAAATTAAAAAATTGGGTTTCATGTCTTTAAGAATTTTTTGAGTGTTCCTAGGATACTATTAGTCTAGGTATTTGTTAATAATTATATTTCTATCATGTTGCATTTAAAATAAACAACAAAAAATATATTTTTGAAATTAAGTTAATAGTGAGGAACAGATGTGGATGCAAACTGATGTGCATTGGATTTAAGTTTAAGGCTGCTATTTTCTTGCATTTTCCCTGCTGATAACAGCGTCTTAAACTACCACACTGGTGTAAAGTACTGAGAGAAAAACAAGTTCCTTATGTGACATAAACTGTTAAGGATAACATTGTTTCATGCATGTGCATCTGCTCGTGCATTCTGTAAGTGTAATGGGTTGAAGCAAATGAGACAGTGAAAAGTGGCTTAGTGATGTACACTGGGATTAAAAAAACAAATGAAAATGAACAGAGTTCCACAACTGCATTTTTCTTTTTGTGTGAGAGATATTTCCTAAGATATGATTAACTTTGCACTATGTTATAGCTTTATATCATAAATATAAATTGAAACTCTAATTGTAATTATAAATGTTGTATTTGACATAACAAATAACTATTTTTTAATAATCCTTTTACCTGTTCTCTGCCAGCCCCTGTGTTAAATCCTTTTCTGATTTTTAACAGGCATTATGGCGCAGCCAATTGGGGACGCAAGCAGCGTACGCCCTACAGGTATGTATTATATCAGCTACATACTCTTGCGCCGCTGCTTTGAGGGCTCTCAATAAAGAATCCAAACTGCATAAGTGGAGTTCAATGAATATCCCACATCAACCTCGTGTGAACAGTAGATTGCCTATTGCATAGCAATTCACTGTTTACTGTTGTGGTCCCACTAGCTTGTGTCATCAATGCAAGATAACCCTAGCATAAACAAGCATTTGAGTACTGCTTTACATATAGCATGTTTTACTAGGTATATCCCACTATAGCAGGGGGGGCATTTTGGAATCTTTACCTGCTTTTAGGCCTCTTTATAAATTCTTTATAAATCGCCCAGTGTTACTTCAAAAATAAAAGACAAAGCTACTCTTCCTGTATGTATTAGTATTATGATCCTGGAGAAAGTCTCCTTAAGGGTGATGGGGGAACCAAACTTGCACTCCTTGCCCAGTGAGCCTAGACTGATATCACTGCACCTCACTGACAAGGCTGAAATGTTCATCTGGGGTTGCCATGTCCCTTGTTCAGAGGAGAATTGCCTGGTATTTCGGGGCTGGACTGACCTTTATAGGGGGGATCAGACTGATATACTTCAGGAAAGCGCCTCATTGAAAAGAAAAATTGGGTTAAAAGAAGAGTGGTAACCGGGCATAGAACAAGTTATTGAGCTGTTGTTCGTTCCTGGCAGATTGCTTCTCTTTCTGTAGCTATATGTAACTATTCTATGTGCTACTGGTAATAAGAGATTAAAATAAAAAGCAATTCTCTACGTAGTACTGAAAAAAGTTTAAATTATTGCTTCTACTGTTATAGGTATAAAGGGGTTTAAAGGTGTTAAAAAAGATGTATCTATCAATTGCTGAATAAAGTGTGTATGCTACTGGCATTGAGGGATAAATCATTATTCTATATGTTGCTGGTAGTCAAGGAGAATACAAAACACTGCCTTGAGTGATACTAACCGCCCAAGAGAGGTTTAGCTAAAATAATGCATAATTTAATAAACTTTAATTACTAAAGTGATTAAACTGTTATAAAAATATTTAACAAACATTTTTACTCACACCAAGAATCTCTGCTCTGTGTGTAATACAGACAGTCAAGAGGGGTAAACTCATTGCTTTGTGAGTGTTACTGGCAGCTAAAGGGAAGATAAAAGATTTCTTTGTGCGTATTGTGATAAACATATAGGGGCCGATTTATTATCTGTCAGACAGACATGATCCGCTGTAGCGGATCATGTCTGCCTGACATCACTGAATGCCCAACAGCATACGCTGTCTGCATTTTAGATTGCACAAGCAGTTCTGGTGAACTACTTGTGCAATGCTGCCCCCCTGCAGATCACGGCTAATTGGCCACTAGCAGGGGGAGTCAATCAACCCGTTTGTATACAATCGGCCGGATTGATGTCCGCGGCTTCAGAGGAGGTGTATGAGTTAAGCGCTGCTTCTTAACTCCTGTTTCCTGTGAAACAGGTGCATTAGACACCATTCGGGCAATGGTAAATCGGCCCCATAGGGTGGACAGGGCTAGAGTGTAGGGTTGCCACTTCTGCCTTGTTTTCCTTGACAGTTACAATTTACACATTCTACGGCAGCACTATTTCATGTCCAGATGCACAATGCATGATACTCTTTGCACACACTGCAGCATGTGTAACTCATAACTGTCCAGATAAACATGGCTGAGGTTGCAACCCTACTGGGATGGGTAGAGGCAAGGTAGTCTAGGAATGAAGCTGATAAACAGTTTTAGGATGGGCCAAATGTATTATTCTCATCTACTGCCTTTAACCAGTTACCTCTTGTTCATACAGTATTTTTGTGGAAAATGGTTTTGGGCATTGAAGTCACAGGGGAAACTTATGAGAACCACCAATTGCTCATCACAGTTTAAAACTTACTTAAAGGGACATAATAATATGTTGCTAAATCACTTAAAAGTGATGCAGCATAAATGTAAAAAACTGTCATGAAAATATCACCTAAATATCTCTAGAAAAAAAGGGGAGATATTTTACCTCACACTTGTTTCATCTCACCAGAGTAGGTGATACCAAGATATCCTTTTCAACAAAGGATATCGAGAACAAAACAAATTAGCTAACAGAAGTAAATTGGAAAGCTGTTTAAAATCAAATGCTCTATATGAATCATGACAGAATAAAATTGGTTTTCCATGTCCCTTTAAACAAAAAAAAAACAAAAAAAAGAATCTCTCAACTGCATGAAAGAACAAAAAATGCATACATTAAATTATGTGTGTGTTTGTGTGTACAACTGATCCGTAGGTAATGGATTGTGTAATGTATTGGTAGACAAGAACACACCTCCACAAGCAAAAAAACAAACAAATGTTTTATGCAAAACAGAAACAATGTTTCCTAAAATATTTTTCAAGAAAATATACTTCAGATTCAGAAAAATAAAATGTAGTCTTTAGTAGATCATATGACATATCATGACTTTATTTAGATAGATAGATAGATAGATAGATAGATAGATAGATAGATAGATAGATGATAGATATAACAGATCAATAATATGTATCATTTGTAATTAAACATGTATTTGTCCCCTGTAGAGTACAAATCTGTTGCCAAAATAGCCAGTTTCCCTTTACTGGAGAATTTAGAATTAACCCTACCTTCCTCGGATACAAAACTTGACCTAAAAATAATTTATTTAGTGCATATGTTTTTAATAGGCTTGGAGAAGCATAAAACAATATGCTTCCCAATTTCAAGCACTTTGTTCTGATCCACTTATAAAAAGCATTAATTATTCATGTAAATGAGTTTGTTTATTGAATAAACAATATACTATAAAAAGCTTTAGCTCTGATTTTCTCAAGATATTTACCATAGACATAAAATGAAAAAAAAAACTCTTCTGACAAGAGCTTTGCTAGCTGAAACACTGCTTAATTTATTCACTCAACTGCAAATCAGCTAAGTGACCTACAATTTTATAAAAATTAGCTCAACAAAACTGAATTACTCATTAAAGGGATATAAAGCACATTTTTTTTCTTTCATGATTCAGACAGAGCCTACAATTTTTAAACAACTTTCTATTTTACTTCTATTATCGAATTTGTTAATTTTCTTGTTATCCTTTATGGAATGAGCAGCAACGCACTACTGGGAGCTAGCTAAAAAAACATGACAAGAGGCATAAATGTGCAGCCACCATTGGCAGCTTCTGAGCCTACCTAGGTATGCTTTTCAACAAAGGATACACATAAATTAGATAATAGAAATAAATTAGAAGGTTATTTAAAACGGCAATGCTCTATCTGAATCATGAAAGAAAAAAAAACTGGGTTGCATGTCCCTTAAAAGAGGAAAAACACTTATGTTGCTGCTTATAGGTGCACTTATTTCAACATTGAGGATTATTGATAAACCTACAACTTTTCAGCAACTTACAAATGTTGGTTGGAAAAAGTCAGAAGTCAGTTCAAGTTGGTCAGGTAAAGCTGGGCTAACTTACAGATATTCTCAAATTTCTGACATTAAAAATATGAAAAATAAGAGATCAACCTGGAATAACTGCAATATCACCCACTTTTATTTAACCAGCCAGTTGACTTGCATTAACACCCATTCTGTTTTTTTTTTTTATATAAATAACTTGGTCATTTTCAAATGGCTCTATAGACAACACATATCTCTTATTCAAATACTTGTATCATATTAAAATATTAGTGTATTTACAAATATTGTTATAGTTTTTATTTATTTTATAATTTGATATTATTTACATTTGTATTTTGTACATACTGTGTCATACCAGCTGGGGCTTGTTATAGGTAGGTTTTTAAGTCCTAAAGATCATGTGACTTTAGCTATGAAGTCTGCTGGATTTGACAAGTTGGTCTTAAATATGATTTTTTTCCTATTTGCCGAACCCCTGTATCATGTGATAGCCACCAGCAAATCACAGACTTATATACATATACAGTACACCGTAAACTCTTGCACATGCTCAGGAAATGCTGGTAGCTCAGAAAATATGCATATAAAAGGTTGTACACTATTTTATAACATAAGTCATTTGCAAAGTTATTTTTTTTAAAGTGTTAAGCTCTATCTGAATCATCCAAGAGAAATTGTAGAGTTTCTTTAATATAAAAAATATACAAAACATTTCAACAAAATAAAACCAAACTTTTTCAAAAGAAAAAAATAATAATTATTTTTATTGGACATAAAGCATTGCACTTTTTTATCCTGCACAATCCATACCCAAAGTGGGTTCAGAAAGATATGCAAATGCTTCTGAATATATTTTTGCTTTTTAAGAGTCACTAACAAAATTCCGACACTGATAAATTGTTCTGGCATTTGCAATGCATATGCATTATACGCTGTTTCCATGACATTACTGTCACTGATTGGCTCATCAGAAACACATTTCATATATCTACAGGCCCCTGAGTCTCTGTCTTGCACTGCAACAGAAATATGGTGATTATTCGAGACCTAAGACAAAGGTGAGAATGAAGTATATCATACAAAAACTTAAATTGTGCCCAAAAATGAGCCTACTTTATCAAGCAGACCAACAGCCTTATTGACAAATGATTCTTCAGAAAAAAATATAGGAACTTAGTTAAATGTAAGATAAAATGTCAGTTTCATAAGTTTACACATTGTTTTAAAATCCTGGTTGGAATAGGAAGCTGGACATTTTGACATTTGAGGTCATATTTGCAATCACAACCATGAAAATTAAAAAAGTATTTAGTATTTTTTCTTTAATGCATAATAAAGTTTACACAAAGCTAGAAAAAAACAACAACACTGGTTTAAAATGTGACAGAAGGATCCATATTCTCTAAAATGAAATTTCACACTGACCCTTGCATGGGCAGACCCACTAGGGTTGGTGTCACCCAGTACGGTAAGTTATGGTGTCACCCCCCTCCCCCCAGAAAGCAGACACACATAAACACAAAAACACAGGAACACACATATACAAACACTCAGGCACACTTAAAACACACTCAGATGCACACACAAACACTCAGAAACACAATCAGACACACACACAAAAAACACTCAGACACACACACAAAAACACTCAGACACACGCACAAAAACACTCAGACACACGCACAAAAACACTCTGAAACACACACAAAAACACTCAGGCACACACACAAACAGACACACGCACAAAAACACTCAGACACACACAAAAACTCAGACACACACACATACAAAATATGTAAACTGCACTGCATTAATTATAAAGCTCATGCCTAGAGTTGCTCCCTGGCTCAGCAGAGCATCAAATGAAAGATAAACAGAGCACTCTAAAAATAAATCACTAAAGAAAAGGTTTAGGCGCACAAACTATGAAAATTCTGCTCTCTGACTCTGTTCAAAGTCTGTCAGTGCACAGCCCCCGGGCTGCGTGCCTACCGCTTCTTATGGCCAAGCACCTCTGCTCTCTGCCCACCCCCAGACCCCCCCCCTGCCCTCCCCTCTTACCACTTCAGTGTGAACTTAGTGTACCGTAACCGTACCGGTCTGGTGGGCATCATACGTGGCTCCACAGTGTCAGATAGTCATGCGATAAGGTGCCAGGCATCCCCCTCATGATTTCCCAGTTCCCGTTTAGAGAGACAGCACAGGCGAGTGAGTGACTCCACTGCTCCACCATGCCACTGAGCAGTGAGCAAGATAGGCAGGTTTAGGCTAGCAGCGCAACTTTGCAAGCCCCATGGCACACCCACAACATTCATAGTGAAATTGGGCAGGGGAGGAGCAAAGTACAAACAAGCAAAAGCAGACGGGAAAACTATTTTGTGGAAATTGCAGCGCTGGCTCAAGGGGCAAAAAAATGAAGTGTTTACAACTTTCCCAGTCCCACTAATGTTCACAAATGCTGGCCCCTCTAATAAAAAAAATATATGCATCTCTACATTGTATTTCTTTGAATTTAAATAATATAAAAAAAATATATATATATAAATATATATATATATTTTTTTTTGGTGGTGTCACCCCTGGAGGGTGTCCACCCGGGTGCGGCCTGCACCCCCTGCACCCCCCTAGTGACGCCATTGGGCAGACCTCACTCAGTTCTCTAAAAAAGAGGTGTGAACCTAGTAATGCCAGAGAGTGCTGAGCGCCTCCCACAGAAATTAATTAAACTGTCTGGAATGCAGAACCTCGCAGAGAGAGCAAATATGATTTGGGGGTAACTGGCACTAACAACCTTTGTTTGAAGCACATGGAAATCTAATCACTGTTTTTTTTTAATGGGATGTTTAACACTAACTACATGCTAGATATAATGATTTATTCAAAGCACAGATTAGCCTTAGACTAATATGTAGATATATGTTTTACAATCGTATTAGCTGTTTAAATATTGAAAATATAAGTGTAAAGATTTAATTTAAATAAAGTACTTAAGTTCATATAAAGTAATGTGCACCGCCATGTTTAAACTAGTTTTCTATTTATCTCTGTTTGTGCAAACAAAGCTGTGTTGAATTGCATTTAGATTATCCTATGTTCCACACAGCCCTGTTTGGACAGTCTTTTTCATTGCCTATTTTAAATCTGTCCCTAATTGTCTTCAGTGGTAGAAACTGATAAGAAGCAACTTAAATTCAATTATGGTGGCACCTATCACTTTATAGAAACTCAGGAATTTAGAAAATAACAACAATTTTTAGACTAAAATTACAGGAAAAAGGGATAGAATAAATAATTAAAGTATTTTGCAAAGTTTTTTAACTACACATAATTAAACATTTTCTAACAAACTTGTCAGCTTTCATTTTGCTGAATAAAACAGTTAGACCTACAAACATATAACCTGCTTAGTGAATATGATTAGACCAGGGAGAAAAATTCACACAAGCCCAAGGAAAGCCCTATTCAGGTCAACTGCCAAGATGGCAATACTCATTTTGATATACAGAAGAATGCTTTGAACGTTGTACTTTTTGGTATGATTTTAACTTTGTATTTTGAAATTACATCTTACATAAAATATTGTTTTTACTGGCTACATTAAATGTACTTTTTTTTCCTGCATAAGAAATGTACTGTGTACTTTAATTTACATTTATCTGAACTCTTTTAATATGAATTTGTATGTTTTTTTATTGTACAAGAAATAATGATAGTCATCAAAAATACAAATCACATGTAAATAAAAAAACATAATAGATTACATACATATATCAATACATAAAGGTACCAGCAAAAGTGTTGCTATATATATATAAAGGATAAAAAAATAAATTATTGTATGCTTATTCTTAGTATAATTTTGAATGTATACATTGATTACAATTTTGTAATTATACTTACACTTTTTAAACTGCCAATTTTATTGAGCACTTTATGGTGATGTATGTTTTTCTCCTTCCCATTCAGAATGTAGGAACACTTTTTAGGGCTAGATTTATCAAGCCTTCTCCTCCCTGTGACTGCACGTTCGCACAAGAGAACCTGCAGTCAGTATTTATTCAGCAGTGGTCATCAGACCACTGCTTCCCTACCCTGTTCTCCACCTCTTAGGTGGAGAATTTCAATCTACCTGGTCTCTTCTGACCGGGGAGATTGAAAGCTCTTGCCTGCGGCTGATTGGTAGTGCACGGGCAGGTGGCGGGGTTGCACACAAGTGCAAAGGAGCACTACTGTGCAATTTTAAATGCAGGGAGTTGATTGCTGCCCACCAGAGGAGAGCTCGGATGGACAGGGGCCAATATATATGCCCCTTTCCGCCATGGATTGATATATTGAGCTTTTAGTAGCAAGGTGAAATGTGTCTTAAAGGGACAGTCTACACAAGAATTTTTATTGTTTTAAAAGATAGATAATCCCTTTATTACCCATTCCCCAGTTTTGCATAACCAACACAGCTATAATAATATACTTTTAACCTCTGTAATCATCTTGTATCTAAGCCTCTGCAAACTGCCCCTTTTTTCAGTTCTTTTGACAGACTTGCAGTCTAGCCAATCAGTGCCTGTTCCCAGATAACTTCTCGTGCACGAGCACAGTGTTATCTATATGAAATACGTGAACTAACACCCTCTAGTGGTGAAAAACTGTTAAAATGCAATCTGAAAAGAGGTGGCCTTCAATGTCTAAGAATTAGCATATGAACCTCCTAGGTTAAGCTTTCAACTAAGAATACCAAGAGAACAAAGCAAAATTGGTGATAAAAGTAAATTGGAAAATTGTTTAAAATTACATGCTCTATCTGAATCATGGAAGTTTATTTTGGCCTAGACTGTCCCTTTAAGAGAATCCCTTTAGTCTTTGTAGAGCTGAGAAATCCTTTTGGCCTGTAATAGCATGGATCTCCCGCCAGTGTCAAAACTACACTATTATAACCTCCATCCAGCAGGCCTCGTAGAATAGCACGGTATTGCCGCTGGTGGCGAGACCTATGCTATTAAAAAAGCAAGCCCCATTTAAAGACCATTAGTTGTCAAGGAGTTAAATAAATCTTCACTGAGCTGAAGAGCTTTAGAGAAACAGGGTGTAAGGGAGAAAATAATTACAGACATTTCCTGCTTTTGTATATTTAGTCTTACTACATTTTTTTGTTTTTTTATTGGCTACTGAATACATGCTGCTAGTATGAAGAACATTTTAAATAATATATATCTACTCAATATATATATATATATACTATATATATATATATATATATATATATATATATATATATATATATATACTATATATATATATATTCTGTGCACACAGTTACATAAACAATTTAATGACATCCTAGTATAGTTTTTAAGCAAGTTTGTAAAAATAAATTGAAGTTAACATTTCTGACAGGCCTTTTTTTAACCCCATGATCCTTACCAAGAATGTGGTGTGAGGTGCAAATCTCAAAGTGTTACACATCTGTGATTAGTGAGTACACATCTGCATGCGATATATATGGAGCATACACACTAGTCAGCTTCTGTGTGTGCTGCTGCACCTGGAACAATGAGTGTGTAAAGAGCTAAGCAAAACTTTTATTTTGTAGCACAATTTGTAATGCAGAGCTGTTTAGACTGTAATAGAATACCCCTCCAACTTTTGAAATACAATTAATAATAACAATTTTATTTTGGAACAACCTGTGGATTTCCATACATATGCAATCTTTGAAGTTACCCAGCCTTTTTTTAAAAAAAATAAAAAATTCAGCAGTCAAGAATATGTAAAAACTTAATCATTAAAGTGTATAAAGTCTAAAAAAAATTCTTTCAAAATGCACTGTGGATCTTTGAATCTATGCAAGCTTATTATCAATTCAAGCACTGTTTGCTTTACAAAAACTGAACAATACTTTTCATCAGAACACAAAAACCATTTGCATTAGCCGCTTTGGCTGGTTTACCACTTCTGTAAAATGCATTGCATGTGAAACAAGTCTTCAAAAACAAGGCCTAAAAAAACTACTACTCAGGGTGCCTTTGAGGATATTTAATTAAAATCTAATCCTGCATTCAATTAAGGCTCACATAAATTAAGCTGTCATTCATAAGATTTATGGATTCTCATTTGCATATTGCATACAATTCATCAATTACTCAACTATGAAAGGAGCACATTTCCCTTGGAGCTGCATGCTACTCTGCCAACATTTGAAATGAGGGAAAAGAGCAAGACTGTCAACCATTCGCACAAACTTTCTTCATTAATGTCTGCTCCTTGATTAATCTAATTTTCTAGCCATTTCTTACAAGATCCAACAACAGCCTTTCTGCAACCTTTTCAATTATTTTTCCTGTCTTCATTGCAAAATGTTCATGTCTTTTAATGCCTGCTTCTTGTCTGAGTGATTATTATTTGTTTGCTAATGATAGGATACAAATATATATTTTTATAATATGTCATGGCATACTGTAGCCTGGAGATACATATTACACTTTAAAACAATTTTAATATTTGTTTTAATATATTTATTTTTTTTCTAGCACTGTTTAATGCAATAAAATCAGTGCTGGTGACTCATCATAACTTCTTCTTCATATTGTACCTTCCGATAATGCAAAATAGTTACAGAAAGTATACAAATAAGGGAGAGAAATATACTCTATAAATGTTATCAAATTATATAGTTGTATAATTTACACACAACCATGGTTTCAATAATATTTTATATAAGCAAATACATATTCAATTTCATATCAGTTAGTTACATTAGTTATACAATCATTATAAATTATCAATCATATAATTGTATCTTCTTGATGTTTAAATGTGTCATTGTATCTTGTGTACTGTTAACTCTTTAGCTAACCAGACATTGTTGTAATCTTTGCATAACAAAATAATGTAGCTCTTTTGGAACTCGAGTTTTAAAAGTATTTATTACTATTTTACTTTAACTGATATAAAAATAAATAAATAATAATAACATGGTTAATAAATTCTAAGTTTTATTGTCATGATTTAGAAGAGAAAAAAAAAAGAAGAAAATTTGTTTTCACTGCACATACAGCAAGGCTGTCTTAAATTAATATTGTCTTCTCCAGGGAGATTGATCTTAATTTCAGTAGCATAACTAGGTAATAACAGTCCTTACAAGAAAATAGTCTGGATATGCTTCCAATCAACATGTGATCAGGTGCTAAATTTAATACACAATGTTCTAGAAGTGTTAAATTAAATGTATTAGCGTATTAGCAGATTAAGAAGTTTATTAAAATTGTTAAACATAAGTAAATCACAAATTCACATTATAACAAAAACGAGAAAAAAAAATCTGTTTAAAATACAGATGACTTTTGAATATTAGCATCTGACATCGTCAGGATATGCTGGTCTACAGAAAAAAGGGAAGTTAGTTAATTATTTTTAATAGAAAAGTAACAAACTATTGAGGTAAATATTAAGCAGATGATTCTTTATTATTATTTTTATTTATGTATTTGTTTTTGATAGTTGTTCTCTTAGTATCCTATGAACAGTCTACTTAATTTTTTTTTTATTGTTTAAAAAGATAGATAATGCCTTTTACTACCCATTGTTCAGCTCTGCACAACCAACATTGTTATATTAAAGGGATTTACAGCCAAAATTGGAAACCCATAAGGATGCATTTTGATTTTGAATAGAAGCATTTATTATAATATACATCTATTAGCAAAATGCTTCTAATAAAAGCTATAGCAGTTTTAAAAAGTTATATTTAAGTATGCACACCGTGCACCACAGGCATTTTAAACACAGTTCTTGCTTAGAGAACTGTAGGTGCTTGTACCATCTGGTAATGACTCGATTTGTTTATTGCACACATGATACAAGCTGCATTATGTGAAATGCTGGTGCACTGAGAATATCTAAGCTATGCTTCTCATGCAGAGAAACATGCTAACACTAAAACAGTAATAACTATTACTAGAAGCATATTTGCCAATACATGTATAATGCAAACAAGTTTCTATCCAAAGATGCAATTCATCTATGTGCATTTAAATTTTAAACAGAATGTCCCTTTAATATACTGTATACTGTCTCTAAACCTCCAAGTCTCTGCCAGTTCCTAAGCCTCTGCAGGCTGCCTCTTATCTCAGATAATTTTTACAGTTTTCCACTGCAAGACACTTCTAGTTCATGTGTGCCAAGTAGATATCATTGTGCTCACTCTTGTGGAGTTATTTATGAGTTAGCACTGATAGGCTAAAATGCAAATCTGTAAATAGTACTGAGATAAGGGGCAATCTGCAATGGCTTAGATACAAAGTAATAACAGAGGTTAAAAAATAAATTAATATCACAAATTTAAAGTAACAAATTATTAAAATATAGCATCATATAACATGCCACAAGTAGCAACAACTGCCAGTCTACCATAATCTGCAATTAAAAAAACTTGCATGCAATTGACTTAAAATAATAAAGGTTTATCTCACAAAGGAGGTTACACATATATGATCAACTCATCATGAACATTGTTTTTTGGTTATGCAAAACTGGGGAATAGGTAATAAAAGGATTATCTATATTTTTACACAATAAACATGGTAGATTGTCCCATTAAGAGTGAAGCTAAATAGGTTGATAAGACCTTAGAATCATGCACTTGTCTTTAGCAATTTATGGCACCAGTATTTGTAACTATGAATAACAACAGATTTAGATGGCTAAAGACATGTGCACACTCCTGAGCTCACCTAGGATTACTCTTTAAGAAAAGATACCAATAGCAAACTTAGCTAAATTTATATTAGAAGTAAATTGGAAAGTTGTTTAAAATGCCATGCTCTATGCAATCCATTAAAAGGTTCATGTTTACTTTACTGTTCCTTTAAACACAACATCCCTAGGAACAGATTTCTCACTGGCTGTTAATTAAAACTCACACAGCTGTTTGGTGGACAGCGAGATACCTCTTTAAAGGGACAGTCAACACCAGAATTTGTGTTGTTTAAAAAGAAAGATAATCCCTTTATTACTCATTCTCCAGTTTTGCATAACCAAACACTGTTATATAAATACTCTTTTACCTCTGTGATTACCTTGTATCTATGCTCTGCAGACTGCCCCCCTTATTTTCAGTTCTTTTGATAGTCTTGCTAACCCAGGGTAACTTCACGTGCATGAGCTCAATGTTATCTTTATGAAACACATGAACTAATGCCCTCTAGTGGTCAAAATGCAATCAGATTAGAGGCAGTCCTTCAGGTCTAAGAAATTAGCATATGAACCTCCTAGGTTTAGTTTTTAACTAAGAATAACCAAGAGAACAAAGCAAAATTTGTTATAAAAGTAAATTGGGAAAGTTGTTTAAAATTACATTCCCTATTTAAATAATGAAAGTTTTTTTTCGACTTCACTGTCCCTTTAAGCATAAAAATAAAATATTTCTATTCTCAGAACAAATTCATCCATAAATATTGTAACACATGTGTTTGCCCACTTTTACCATTCAACAAAAAAAAATACACAAATACACACACATAGATAGAGAGATAGATAGATAGAAAGAAAGAAAAGATAATAAAGTATAGGCCAGCTGTTACATTTTAAGGTTAATGATTCAGCTGCATATTGGAAGTTCAGTATTTTGTTGTTAGATGTATAGCAAATCAACTAAAGACTACATAGGACTTAAAGGAATATTTTGATCTAAAATGTTCAACTGTACATATGAAAGATCAGCATACAGTAATACATGTAAAAATACTTTTTTTCTGATAAAGTTGTTTAAATTTAAACTGAATATTAATTACTGCCGAATTAGTGTAAAACGTCATACTAATCGTCACGGTCTGATAAGGGACAGGCAACCTCTACTTTACTATTGAAGAAGGACCAGCCTTTGCAACTATGACAAGAAAATAATGGTTTATTTAGGACAAAAATTCCTTCTTTTAGATGTAAGAAAGAAAAAAAATGACTACAACATGTGCGTTTAAGAACCTAACTATAACAGATCTCAGGTTGTACAATGTCAAGTCAGTCTTAAATTTGTGCAAAAAAATTAACAACATACACTGCTATTATAAATTTATTAACTTATACTGACTAGAGTTAAAAAATAAATATAAATATACACTTAAAAAACACAGTTAAACTGCAAATATTTAATTTTTTAAGTCAGTTAAAAAGTCATGCAGTTGAGACATGCTTATTTAAAAGTCAGTCCAAACTCAGTTGTTTGTCAAGCTGGTCAAGGCTGAGTTTAACTTTTGTGATAGGAAGTTGCAAAGGTTGACTAACCTTTGCAGACTTTTTTCCTGCTGAATTGTTTAAAAAAAAAAAAAATCAGGTGACAGACAGCTCTTTGAGATCAGACAGAAATGTTTTAATAGATGTTCCTGTGCTAAAACATTAGAATTGCATGTCATCAAATTTTTATGATCAACCATGAGCAGTCTGTCACAAGGGATGAGTTTGTGTACAAACATACACTTCCTGTTATTTAAAAAATGTAAAACAGCACATATCATGCAAATCTATTTTTCTAACATATTAAAAAGATGTTATTTAAATTACATGAGAGAAATATCTTGACTTTAATCTCCCTTTAAGTACTGATATGCTCATAAAGGGTGCCCAAAAATACAAGTGAACATCTACATAATTGATAATTGCCATATTACATAAAAATATGGCATGAATGGTAAACTGTATGGTTCACATTATGGAAAATTTGGCACAATGCAGTTCCATTTCAGCCGGCTTCAATCTGTTCACAGTTTCATGAATTGCAGCATATGTTCAGAATCATATAGTACTCTGTATAGAGTCTATTAAACATATGCACCAGAACAGTTTTCAAAAAATGTTCATGATGAGTTGATTATATCTGTGTAATCTCCTTTGTGAGATAAATAAACCTTTATTAAATTTAAGTCAAGCGCATTCAAGTTTTTTATTGCATATTATGGTAGACTGGCAGTTGTTGCTACTTGTGGCATGTTTATATGATGGCTATATTTTAATATGTTGTGTACTTTAATTGATGAGCACTTAAACATTTCTATACATTTTAATATACACACAGCAAAGAGACATCAAGTCAAAATCAAACTTTCACTGTTAAAGGGACAGTATACACTCATTTTCATATAACTGCATGTAATAGACACTACTATAAAGAATAAGATGCACAGATACTGATATAAATATCCAGTATAAAACTGTTTAGCTCTGTTGAAAAGGTAGTTTGAAAAGACCACTGCAAGTGGCAAATAAGACACTCCCCCCTCCCCCTTCTTTTGCATACACAAACAGGAGCAAGCTGGAGAAGGTAGCTGACGGTAGTATCATAAAACTTTGGGGCTTGGTTAGGAGCCAGAAAATCAGAGCAATGTTATTTAAAAATAAGCAAAACTATACATTTAAAAAAAACAAAAACAAAAAAAAACTTTATGGGCTATATAAATAGATCTGTAAAAAAGGAGGGTTAAATAAACCAGCGCTTAAAGGGACATTATACACTCATTTTTTCTTTGCATAAATGTTTTGTAGATGATCTATTTATATAGCCCATATAAGTTTTTTTTTGTAAATAAATGTATAGTTTTGCTTATTTTTAAATAACCATTGCTCTGATTTTCAGACTCCTAACCAAGCCCCAAAGTTTTATGTGAATTACTGTCAGCTACCTTCTCCAGCTTGCTCCTGTTTGTGTAAAAGGTCTTTTCATATGTAAAAGAAGGGGGAGGGGGGGAGTGTCTTATTTCCCACTTGCAGTGGGCTTTTCCAGCTACCTTTTTAACAGAGCCAAACTGACAGCTTCTAAGTAAGTTTTTAAACAGTTTTATTACTGGATTTTTATATCAGTATATGTGCATCTTATTCTTTATAGTAGTGTCTTTTACATGCAGTTATATGAAAATGAGTGTATACTGTCCTTTAAGAGATAATATCCCTAGGCCTTTTTCTCTTACTATCTACTTCCCAGATAGAAAGGGGTGTAAAGTGATTAAAGGAGTGGAGAATAGGCGCTCAATCAGCAGAAGGGATAAAGGTGCAATTTAGAAATAATTAACTAACTTGCAAAAATATTATAGTATAAACTGACTAGACAAATGGCAAGAATAATCAATAAAAAATCCTTTTACAATTTATTCTCAAATAGAAAAAACATATTACTATATCTGATAAAATGAATTACAATTTCTAAATTTCTAAAGTGCAGGGGATTAGCAGAGAAAAGACTGTCAAATGAAAAGATAACTTGTGCAAGTTACACAAATAAAGGGATCATTTTGAAGCTTTTTGGTGCTGTTTTCCCATAGGCACTACCAACGAAGACCGGTGACGTAAGGCAATTCACCTACCGGAACTCTTTTCCAAGAGATCCACTGAGGACACGGAGGTGAAGCCTGGTAGCCGTGAGTACTATCAGCTCACAAGCTCCAAAAAAAGTTCACTGAGGATACAAAGGGGAAGCTGAGGAGCCGTGAGTAATTACAGCTCATATGTAAGGGTAAGGAAAACTGCCCTTAAAGGGACACTCAAGTCAATATTAAACTTCTGATTCAGATAGAGCATGCAATTTTAAACAACTTCCAACTTTACTTCCATTAACAAAATGTACACAGTCCTTTTATATTTACACTTTTTGAGTCACCGATTCCTACTGAGGCATGTGCAACGAATTCACAGCATATACGTATATGCTTTGTGATTGGCTAATGGCTGTCACCTGATACAGGAGGAGTTGAAATAGACATAACTTTGCAATTTATTTAACAAAAATGTACTTCTCATTTGAAGGTTCAGACTAAGTGCTATTGCATTGTCTTCTTATCATGCATTTGTTAATTATGCAAATCTACAGTGTTTGACTGGTCCTTTAATACTACAATTTGGCACATAAAGAAAAGTTATATTTACAAGTGGTTCGGTGGAACTCCTCGGGTATGCAAAATATTGCCATTTGAGATTCTGTTAAACGGCCATTGTGGGAAAACCATTTCAACAACTGACTCTGTATCAAATATTGTCTACACGGTACAACCAAGATTTACCACACATCTTTACATTGTAACAAAGCTTAGAATATTAGCACTGATATCAAGCTGAAAGAATGTTTACTATTTGTGTGAGGATCTGTACAAGCTATATCTAATATGATTATTTTTAGGCATATATAGATATCAGGAACACATAAGAGTGTTGTAAAGTTTTACTATTATATAAAATACTGTTGTTTTTTTTCTGGTTTTAATAAGGAATTTTTTATTTTAAAATTATTATTTGTAAAGTGTTTGCAACACCTAGAAATTGTAATTCATTTTATCAGTATGTAGTAATATGTTTTTTATTTGAGAATACATTGTAAAAGGATTTTTATTGATTATTCTTGCCATTTGTCTAGTCATTTTATACCAAAATATTTTTGCAATTAGTTAATTATTTCCAAATTGCACCTTTATTCCCTTCTGCTGATTGAGCGCCTATTCCTCCACACCTTTAATCACTATATAAATAGATCATCTACAAAACATTTATGCAAAGAAAAAAATATTGTATAATGTCCCTTTAAGATAGAGTATGCAATTTTAAGAGATTTTTCAATTTATTTCTATTATTAAATTGAGTTAATTTTCCTGATATTCTTAGTTGAAAAGCAGACCTAGATAGGCCTCAAGATCACCCATACACTACTGGGACCTAGCTGGCTACACACATATGCTTCCTGGCATTGGCTCACCAGATATGTTCAGCTAGCTCCCAGTAGTGCATTGCTGTGTATGCCCTCTAATCACATAGTTATATGCAAGCAACAGAGCAATAACAAAACACTCATACTTTTTTTGCACTTCTAGGTGCCTGTAGACACTGAATTTTAAAGGTTCTGCGTACAAAATAATGTTTGTTGTTACTCCAAAATGAATTAATAAAATATTGAATATTATATGCACATTTAAATCTGATGCAATATGAGAATAGTAATAGAATATTTAAACTAAAAATCAAAGAGCATTACTTAAGATTTCTTGTTTAAAGTGAAGAACAAGACTGTGCAAAAGCAAACAGCAAAATGTAATACACATTAATCTCAAATTAAACTCTAGACATCAACTCTTGTTTTTACAATTTTGAGAAGAATAATTTGTATCTATTTATTGCTTAAAAATAAAAAAAAAACAATTTGCCCTTTATTTTGATAGACAGAACAGAATCATACTGCGAGACAGACTTTCTCATTTATAATCACATAGAGTTTGAAATACTATAATGTAGATCAAATGATAAATCACTTCTGGAAGGAAAAGTGCTGACACTGAATTGGTCATATATAATAGAAGCAAACTCGTATGAAGCAATGGTAGCTGCCAACAAAATGCTAAAGATGTTTGTGCTGAAATGTTTTGGTGGATGTTTCAGTTCTTTGAAACTGTGTGATGACCAATTTTCTCATACAGAAAAAAACATCTAAACAACTTGATTCATCTTTGTAGTTTGAAATGGAAGGTCAATGACACGAAAACACAAAAGGAAAACACATTTGATACTAGTATTCTTTTTCATATGTGATAAGTCAGATATCATTTTACATCCTCTTTTTGTGTTTATAGTAGCCTTAATATTAAAATATTTACTTTAACAATCTAAATAAATTACATTCTTCAGCTATACTACAGTACCAATTAAAAGGACATTAGACATCTTGAGACTGTATTACAAAATGTTTAATGTTTCATAAAAACTGTAATATACTTTCCTTATTTATGTTATCCCTTTTTATTATAATTTAAAGGGACAGTAAACACCTCAAGATTTTAATATCAGGGAGGCATAGAAAAGCAAAAATGCAATATATTTTTATTATTTATTTTGCCCACTTTTCATGTAACTTAAAGGACCAGTCAACACATTAGATTTGCATAATCAACACATGCAAGATAAAAAGACAATGCAATAGCACTTAGTCTGAACTTCAAATGAGTAGTAGATTTTTGTACAACAAATTTTAAAGTTATGTATATTTCCACTCCCCTTGTACCATGAGATAACAATCAGCCAATCACAAATGCATATATGTATAGTCTGTGAGTTTCTTGCACATGCTCAGTAGGATCTGGTGACTCAAAAATTGTAAATATAAAATTCTGTGCACATTTTTTTTAATTGAAGTAAATTGGAAAGTTGTTTAAAATGACATGCTGTATCTGAATCATGAAAATTTAATTTAACCTGAGTGTCCCTTTAACTCATATCTTTTTTTTTTCTAATTCTCAGAGCTTGAAAAGCACATTGCAGACATCTCAAGGCTAACCTATTGACTTTAACTGATATCACCTATAAAACAATGCACTGCATACTAACATTTTGACTGTAGCTAGCCTCTTTGTCTGCAGAATCAAGCCCTGATTGGCTCTTCCAAATAAACCGCCAAGTTTAGTGTGGAGTTTGGTTATTACAAAAACAATGTTAGCAAAAAAAATGTTAATTTGTTTTAAAAATGTTTACACTTGACTGATATTATTCTATAGCAAGACAACAGAGATGTCTTATGGGCTTTTCAGTTCCTTTTAGAAGTAGAAGCGCATACTCCAGACCTAAAGTAATAGTAAAGGTTAAAACTACTGCAACAAATATTTATATTCCATACACTCACTAGATAGAAGTATTTTTTATCATTTTTAAAGGGACAGTCTACTACAGAATTTGTGTTGTTTAAAGGGACATTCAAGTATAAATTAAACTTTCATTATTCAGATAGGACTTTTAATTTTAATCAACTTTCCAATTTACTTTTATCATCAAATTTGCTTTTTTCTCTTGGTATTCTTAGCTTAAACTAAACACAGGTAGGCTCATATGCTGAATTTCTAAGCCTTTGAGGTCTGCCTCTTATCACATTCTTTTTAAATCTCTTTTCAACACAAAGAGACAGAAAGTACACGTGGGCCATATAGATAACACTGTGTTCAGGCACAGAAAGTTATTTAAGATCTAGCACAACACAATGCTAAATTTAACACAATAGATAATTAACAGTCACAGTCATGTGATCAGGGGGCTGGAAGAAGGTTCCTAGATACAAGGTAATCACAGAGGTAAAACGTATATTAATATAACTGTGTTGGTTATGCAAAACTGGGGAATGGGTAATAAAGGGATTATCTATCTTTTAAAACAATAACAATTCTATGGTTGACTGTCCCTTTATTACCCATTCCCCAGTTTTGCATAACCAACATAGTTATATTAATATACTTTTTACCTCTGTGATTACCTTGTATCTAAGCCTCTGGAGACTGTACCCTTTTTTTAGTTCTTTTGACAGACTTGCATTTTAGCCAGTCAGTGCTGAGTCCTAGGTAACTCCACAGGCGTGAGCACAATGTTACCTATATGGCACACATAAACTAACGCCCTCTAGCTGTAAAAACTGTCAAAATGCACTGAGATTAAAGGCGGCCTTCAAGGGCTTAGAAATTAGCAAATGATCATACCTAGGTTTATCTTTCAACTAAGAAAACCAAGAGAACAAAGCACATTTGATGATAAAAGTAAATTGGAAAGTTGTTTAAAATTACATGCCCTATCTGAATCATGAAAGTTTTATTTTGACTAGACTTTCCCTTTAAGTAATAGCTTATATTGTATTTATTTCCCCCTGTCCACCTTTCAAACCCTATTTTTTTCTTTCCTTATGCAGTAGCCAGCAAGGCCATTATTGAAGCCATCCTGCACGTCCCATTAGAAATCAAAGCATAATTCTGAGTTTGTTGAGTATACTGTAGACAAACTGTTCATGCAGTTAATAAATCCCCGGGTTCATGCAATCACTCACAGGTATAGAGTGGGGTTTTACCCCTCTATACTTCTCTGCAATAGAAGATATTTAGCCTGATAGGTTATAGGCAAAACCATGTGGCTGACATTGGTTTAGTTTGGTGTTCTTGTGAATTAAAGTGACATGGCAGTTAGTATAACTGATGAGATGCATTAAAACCCTCATTTGGGGTATTTGGGGTTTAAACTTTGAGCATGAGTGCATGTTATAGTAAGGGAAGGTTATTTTGTTCTAAGAAAATAAGGATCATAAGACCTTACCAAAATGAATGCTTAATTATTGCAATTGTAGCCAGTCTTGATTAGTTGCAATAATACATGTGTGCAGAATAGTGCAATAATACACGTGTACAGAATAGTGCAATAATATATCTGTGCAGATCAGTGCAATAATACACATGTGTAGATCAGTAAAATTATACACCTGTGCAGAATAGTGCAATAATACACCTGTGCAGAATAGTGCAATAATACACCTGTGCAGATCAGTGCAATAATACATCTGTGCAGATCAGTGCAATAATACACCTGTGCAGATCAGTGCAATAAAACATCTGTGCAGATCAGTGCAATAATACACATGTGTAGATCAGTAAAATTATACACCTGTGCAGATCAGTGCAATAATACATCTGTGCAGATCAGTGCAATAATACACATGTGTAGATCAGTGCAATAATACACCTGTGCAGATCAGTGCAATAAAACATCTGTGCAGATCAGTGCAATAATACACATGTGTAGATCAGTAAAATTATACACCTGTGCAGAATAGTGCAATAATACACCTGTGCAGAATAGTGCAATAATACACCTGTGCAGATCAGTGCAATAATACATCTGTGCAGATCAGTGCAATAATACACCTGTGCAGATCAGTGCAATAAAACATCTGTGCAGATCAGTGCAATAAAACATCTGTGCAGATCAGTAAAATAATACACCTGTGCAGATCAGTGCAATAATACACCTGTGCAGATCAGTGCAATAATACACCTGTGCAGATCAGTGCAATAATACACCTGTGCAGATTAGTGCGATAATACACCTGTGCAGAATAGTTCAATAATACACGTTTGCAGATCAGTGCAATAATACACCTGTGGCAGATCAGTGCAATAATGCACTTGTGCAGATCAGTGCAATAATTCACCTGTGCAGATCAATGCAATAATACAACCTGTGCAGATCAATGCAATAATACACCTGTGCAGATCAGTGCAATAATACACCTGTGCAGATCAGTGCAATAATACACCTGTGCAGATTAGTAAAATAATACACCTGTGCAGATCAGTGCACTAATACACCTGTGCAGATTAGTGCAATAATACACCTGTGCAGAATAGTGCAATAATACACGTGTGCAAATCAGTGCAATAATACACATGTGCAGATTAGTGAAATAATACACCTGTGCAGATCAGTGCAATAATATATCTGTGCAGATTAGTAAAATAATACACCTGTGCAGATCAGTGCAATAATACACCTGTGCAAAATAGTGCAATAATACACCTGTGCAGATTAGTGAAAAAATACATTTGTGAAGAATAGTGCAATAATATACCTGTGAAGAATAGTGCAATAATACACATGTGCAGATCAGTGCAATAATACACATGTGCAGATCAGTGCAATAATACACCTGTGCAAAATAGTGCAATAATACACGTGTGTAGATCAGTGCAATAATACACCTGTGCAGATTAGTGAAAAAATACATTTGTGCAGAATAGTGCAATAATATACCTGTGAAGAATAGTGCAATAATACACCTCTGCAGATCAGTGCAATAATACACCTGTGCAGAATAGTGCAATAATACACATATGCAGAATAGTGCAATAATACACATGTGCAGATCAGTGCAATAATACACCTGTGCAGATAAGTGCAATAATACACCTGTGCAGATTAGTGAAGAAATACAATTGTGCAGAATAGCGCAATAATACACCTGTTTAGATCAGTGCACTAATACACCTGTGCAGATCAGTGAAATAATACATTTGTGCAGAACATTGCAATAATACAACTGCGCAGAATAGTGCAATAAAGCACCTATGCAGATTAGTAAAATAATACACCTGTGCAGAATAGTGCAATAATACACCTGTGCAGATTAGTGCAATAATACACCTGTGTGGATCAGTGAAATAATACACCTGTGCAGAATACTGCAATAATACACCTGTGCAAAATATTACAATAATACACCTGTGCTGATCAGTGCAATAATACACCTGTGAATAATGCACCTGTGCAAAATATTGCAATAATACACCTGTGCAGATTAGTGAATAATACACCTGTGCAGATCAGTGAAATAATACACCTGTACAGATCAGTGAAATAATGCACCTGTGTAGTATTAAACCCTTTTCCTCATTTACTTTGCATATTTCTCTTACATGCTCGATTTAAAAAAAAATGAAATGATTATTTTTTAAAAAATGAAATGATTATTTTTACATTGCTCTCTATCTTGCAAATATTTCACACTCTACAAAGGCATTATTTATTCTATTTTTTCTACTAGCTTTAAAAGGGTTAATACAAGAACTTGGGACTGCACTATCTCAGATCAAAGTGAAATACTTAGATATTGGTGTCTCCTTATTTCACACCAATGGTTTACTGCCTAGAAAAAAAGCATGGGGGAGACTCAGAACATCCTCATATGTACAAACTTAATGAGTGCAGCACCCAGACTGATTATAACTTCCACCAGAAAGCCCACAAAACAACAGGATCTCTGCTCACCCCTCCTGATATCCAATGCAAAGACGAATATGATGTTTGGTGTATATGATTTGCTAATTTGGTTGTGAGAAATTTTGTGCCATAATTTTGCATGCAGTTGGCATATAAAAAGGCCCACATGGGTTTACCTATTTCCTGCCATTCAGCCAGCAAAATGATCAATGTAACTTGAGCAGTATGTAATCACCCCATGGTGGGAAGGTCATGTGACCTTGGTTGTGTATAAAATAAGTATGTGACTGAAACACAGGCAAGCTTCATTATACTTACATCAAGGAATGCACCAGATGAAAAGGATTAGGTGAAGTCTCCACAAAATTTCATTTTAAAATGTAAAGTTTAGGAATTCTGTGTATTGATCCTTTTTATTTTGCATAATAATTTGTTTTGCAATTGTGTATGTCTTTATTGCCAATTGTTTCATTACCCTTTTTATATATAACTTCTAATTTCATGTATTTCTTTGTCATTGTTTTTTAATCAGATCTGTCTTTGTGCTTTAGAAACTTAATTCACAGCTTCTGTGAGCTTAGGAACATTAGTGTTATTTTTATGCATTTGTTTTCTTTAGGAATTACTATAACCGTAATTTAGGGGTGTCCCAAAAAGCCCTGAATAATAAGTTTTGGGCGGTGGCAGTGAGTGGATGTTCATGTTTAGGAAGGTTTAGACAGGATTTGGGAATTCATTTGCGTGGCTTGTAGGACCTAAAGGAACTGGGATACGGTCGCTGGGACCCTGGGTGGCTAATCCTTTAATGCCCCACACTCTCCCTGTTGTCACAGTTTGGCAAGTAGCTCTGCTTGTGGCAAGAGGTAAATAGTTGAACATTAAAGTTTGGGGTGGTGTAGGTAGGATTTGGGGGTTAATAGGGGTGGCTTGTAGGCTCTAAAGGAATTGGGATACTGTAGCCAGCTAGAAACCCTGTGCTGTTAACCCTTCATGCCTGCCCTCTCCACACTGTCACAGCTGGGCAAGTAGTCTTGTGTGTGGCAAATAGGAGGCAGAGGCTGGTGTTTAGCCCTCTTTGGAGTAAACAGATTGTTAAGATAGTTATCCCTGTGCTGTAATACTAGTGCTACTGGTTATGGTGACAGTGATTTGGGAAACACTCAATCAAAATTAAACTTTCATTATTCAGATAGAGCATGCTATAAACAACTTTCCAATTAAATTCCATTAACAAAATGTACAGTCTTTTTATATTTAAACTTTTTGAGTCACCAGCTCCTACTGAGCATGTGCAAGAATAAGTGTCTATGCATTTGTGAATGACTGATGGCTGTCACATGGTACGTGTATGCATTTGTGATTGGCTGATGGCTGTCACATGGCACAGGGGGGGTGGAAAAAGACATAACTTAACATTTTAAACTTAAAATTGTCAGAAAAAAAAATCTACTACTCATTTGAAGTTCAGACTATATTATGCAAATCTACTGTGTTGACTGGTCCTTTAAGTGCACATTCAGGTATCTGTGGGTTAGTGAGTAGTTACCCCCTTGTTAAAGTGGTAAAGGTGTAGTGGGTGACCACCCCTCACCATGACTATATATATATATATTCTCATTAAACTGCAGCTCTAATAATCTCCTCATTAACTCCAATATCTCTTTCACTGCAAAATTAAATTGGCTGCAGGGGCACAGCGCCTACATTCATGTTTGATGGGTGGTTTTAGAAACCAAATACAAAGCTTTAAAAAAAAATGTCTCTACCTCAAAAATATACACCCTCTCTCAAATAATGAAATAAAAAAATCTGTGTTTTATTGTAATGAAAGAAGTTACATATATACACTACCCTGTCTCGATTATGCCTGGTCTTTAGAGCCCTGCTGCAGCATTAAATAGATAGCATTAGGCTTTTTTTAACACATATATTAGCACCACATACACATGCAGTGATAAATAATCATTGGGCTAACAGTCACATTGACAAGTAAGTATGCTCTGTGCACTGTGCACAAAGCATATCTACCTATCACCTCCCTCGCAAATGCATCAGGCTAGTAAATACAGTGCTTTTTGAATGTTAAAAAATGTCAAGCTAATTTTCAAAGCTTTATGAGAACAAAACTTTAAGTTAATTCTTAATAGAGAATGTCTGTAAAACAAAGGCATCAATAAAATGCACTGTGACAAACAATATTGTATAATAAAATGTAAGCAAGAAGGTATAATATCTTTCTTTAAAAAAAATCTTCATTTGCTTTGTGCAAATAAAACAACTATCAACAGCTGTTATTTCATAAATAAGATAGTATTTAGGCACAATATAATTTTGATTATGACCCTGTACTTTTTTAAACAATAGATAATGGCATCATGTTAGCAGTATAATACTTGAGAACACCATCTGGCTGATATAAGCAGCACATATTTATGACACTTGTAAACTGAAGTCTATTCTGATAACATAATTTAAAAAAACAAAAACTTTATAAACAAAATCAAAATAAATATCAGGCTACAGCAGAGGATTATAATTGTATTGGTTTTACTTCAAATTTTAATAATTAAACAAAACAGATTATGACTAGTGATGCAGGGAGAAAACTATAACAAAGTAGAAGTTAGTTTGTACAAACGGGTATCTATAGCTTAGAAACGTGATAAACAGAGGCTTTTTATTGCATCGAATGTGTTTCTAAACATAAAAAGTGTCACTTACAAACAATGTAACATCTGATATACCACAAATATGGCTATAAACCTTCACTGCTTGCTATGTCTCTCTCTGATGGCAGTA
The DNA here is from genome assembly GCF_027579735.1 of Bombina bombina. NCBI lineage: Eukaryota > Metazoa > Chordata > Amphibia > Anura > Bombinatoridae > Bombina > Bombina bombina. Next base: position 905,369,960 of record NC_069501.1, on the reverse strand, counting down.
CTGAGCATTAATATTGATTTATTTTCTTTTCTAGTAATCTTATCCCAAAAATAAACTGCTCAATCATTACAAACTAGATAATTGTACATGTACAATCCTATGCAAAAGTTTAGGCACCCCTGACAATTACCATGATTTTCATTTATAAATAATTGGGTGTTTGGATCAGCAATTTCATTTTGATCTATCAAATGATAGACACAGTAGTAGAAATCAAAAGTGTAGACAGCGCAATCCTCGATTCAAGGTAGTATTTATTAACAAACGATCCCAGCACACTAGTAAATTTGCACTTACTAGAAGTCAGGGCCGCCACTAGAAATTTTGGGGCCCCTGACTTAACCATTGATCAGGGCCCCCCCCCCCCCCTTTGACATGTGCAATTTTTGACCAAGTGACTAAAACGTATATGCACTTTATTCTTAAGTGTCTATTTAAACTTGGAAATGTTGTAAAGGTAAAAACATACACTGAAACACACACAAACTCACACATAAGGATTCACATATAGACACTCTAGCAAACATGCAAAGAAACTCAGACACAGACACCCAAACAGACACTTAGCACTTGTTTACATTGACCTGACAAGTAATGAGGTAAACAACAGTTTTGTAAAAAAAAAAGGAGATTTAGAAAACAAAATATGGAGTTCTGATTATCTTTTTGTAAAGGAAGATGCCAACTAAATGATGACAACAGCATGCAGTGGCTGAAAGGAAGGGCCCTGAACTGCCTAAACAATGATTTAAAGGTTAAATGGTAGATTGGTGACTTCCAGAAAGGTCTCATTAGTCTCAAAGTCTGTAGAAAGATGTGAATAATCAGTAGTAAGGTCAAAATGTCCTAAAAAGGAACAGACAATGGACACACACACACAAAAACTCAAACTTGCACATACACCCAAGGAAACACCAACAGAGACAGCCTCAGAAAACACACAAAGACATACACACACACACACACAGACACCCACAGAAAACACAGAAAGACATACACACACCCTCACAGAGACACCCACAGAAAATACACACCCTCTCAGAGACATACACAGAAAACACAGACATACATACACACACACACACACACACACACACACACCCTCACAGAGACATCCACAAAAAACACAGACATACACACCCACCCTCACAGAGGCATCCAGAGAAAATACACAAAGACAAACACACGCCCACCCTCACAGAGACACCCATAGAAAAAAGCTCAAAAACATATGCACACACCCTCACAGACATCCACAGAAAATGCACAAATACATACACACCCAAACTCACAGAGATACCAACAGAAAAAAAAAAATACATACACACTCATAGAGACACAAACCAAAGCACAAAGACATAAACACAGACTCCCACAGAAACACTCACAGGAGGAAACATTTATGCACCTTGCATCCCCTAAATCAGCAGTGTGTGACATGCATGATAAAAAAAAAATGCAGAAATTAAGAGATCACTTTTTAAAGAATCATATTTGTAAATGTGCAATCAAAAATAATTCTGTGAATTCAAAATTGTACAATAATGATCTGGGTAGATGGCTAGATGAAGAAAATTACTTTTAAAAGGTTGACATATGTTTGTTTCATATTTTCCCCATTTTCCCCAACCAAGAGCACCACTTCAAATATAGCGTACAAATGTTCCCATATGTCAGCTGTACTTGTGGATTTTGAAAATGCTGTACTCTATATAGTCTTGGTGGAACCATAAGCTGTGGTACTCATACCATTAGATCTGGTTAAATGCAGGATTTAAGCTTGTTGGTATGCATTTCAAAATTAAGTCAGCTGTAGAGTAAACTGAACAGATTTAAGTTAACCTGTCTCATTTCCAACACTGAGCAATCTAAGTCTGAGAGTATAACATGTTATGCAGATGTAAAAATCTTAGATAAAATGCCTCCTTGTATCTGGAAAGTCCTTGCATAAAGGGGCAGTAAACTGGAATGTAATATATATCATTTGTGTATTGAGGAGGAAACATTTCTGCATGGTTTTAAATATAGAATTTCTACAGTATTGTCAAATCATAAATACACTGCTGCTAAAAAAAAAAATGTGTTTTTATGGACCCCTGGCCCCACCATACAACTACTAACACACTAAAGTTACAATCTTAAATTGCACAAAGAAATAAAAAACATTTGCTAAGTAATTCCTACCTCCTCTGCAAATGAAAGTGATCAGCCGTTCTGACTCAGGCACACACTGTACAAACAAAGTGCCAAGTCTGTCTCACACTGTGCATAGCGGTTTAGTGCACACTCAGAAATCCTCTCAAATGCTAATACTTTACTCCTTGTAATAACATTTCCCATGCTCAATTAGTACTCTGCTGTAGTACCCACTGGTGGCTGCCAAAATTTAAAAAAAAATTATTTTTTTTTTTATTTTTTTTTTAGTTCTTGCCTCATGGGGCCCCCTAGCCCATTGGGCCCCTGACAGGAGTCACCCCTGTCACCCCCTGATGGCGGCCCTGCTAGAAGTATAAAAGTAACAAGCCCCAAAATGGAGATAAGTCCTGCAGAAGGAGATAAGGATCTTGCAGCAATCAGCGTACATGCCTCAGTGCTTATGAGGGACCATCACAAAGTTCAATTAGATTCAAACCTCCCAGCTTTCGGCAAAGGTGACTCCGCTGACGTTAGTGCAAAACGCTTCTCCTACTGGGTACTGTAGAGGACTGAAAGTCAGGAGGTTTGAATCTAATTGAACTTTGTGATGTTCCCTCGTAAACACTGAGGCACGTACGCTGATTGCTGCAAGATCCTTATCTCCTCCTACAGGACTTATCTCCATTTTAGGGCTTGTTATTTTTATACTTCTAGTAAGTGCAAATTTACTAGTGTGCTGTGATCGTTTGTTAATAAATACTACCTTGAATCGAGGATTGCGCTGTCTCCCTTTTTATTTCTACAGCTTGTCAACTATTCATCTGTGGAGGAGGACCCCACGGATTTGTGTACAGCAGCAGTCGCTTGGCTGGATATAGCCGTTTCCCTCATTTTGGATAAACCCAGGGAGTCGGTATGGAACAGACTAGGGGCTAGGCCAAAACCTGATTATACAGCTTCTAATAATTTTGATTTTTTTAGAGAGAGATCATGTCAGTCCGAATGTGAGACCAGGGAATCCAACACAAACAGAAGGCTTCTGGGAAACCAGGAGAAGACCTTCCAAGAGGGCATTAGAAATAGACGAGGGACAAGAGGGGGACGTAGAATACAGTCAGCCAAACAGAAAGAGGTTGAACTAATAAGACTTAAGAAGGAAATAATTAACCTTTCAGATGTTGATTTAAGTAATGATGATATTAGACTATTAAGTAAGGGTCTCAATTTTGCGCCTAAGTCAAAGCCTAATAAATTCGAAGTATATATGGATATACAAAAGTTTGTGCGTAAGTTAACCTTGAAAAGGTACTTTTTGAAAGATAAAGCAAATCGAGACCAAACTAATAAGATATATCTAGAAAGTAAAGATCTGGAAACACTAAGAATTTTAAAGGATCTCGAACATACCCCTTATTCTAATGATGTAGATCTAGGGACAGAGACTGGAATTGAGAGTCTAGATCTTTCTGGATTATCTGAATATGAAGAAGCAAGGCCAATACGCCATACGAATTTTAAAGGTAAATCATTATTCTACCCGGTAAACACACAAGGTGATCAACTGCCAGTTTTTAATAAATTGGTTTGTGATGAATTGAATGCCGAACTCTCTAAATGTAAAGTTAATAAGTTCAATGATAATCTTAATTGGAAAGAGAGGAAGGCTCTTGAATCATTAAAAACCAATAGGGATATAGTCCTGAGATCAGCTGATAAGGGGGGTGGACTGGTCATCCAGAATAGAGTTGAGTATGTTGCCGAAGCACATAGGCTTTTAGGGGATCCTCTTGTATATAAGAGATTGGATAGAGACCCTACTATTGAATTTCAGAAAGAGTTAAATTGTTTGGTCATGAAAGATAAAGAGGTTCTCACTAGTGATGAGGTTAACTACATTATACAAAGAACTCCAAAAGTGCCCACGTTTTACCACTTGCCAGAAGTGCATAAATGCTTAATTAACCCCCCAGGGAGGCCCATCATCTCAGGGATCGGGTCCATTTGTTGTAATCTATCTAATTATGTTGACCATTATCTACAACCACTTGTAAAGAAAACAAAAGCCTATTTAAAAGACACTAGTGAGGTTATTAGCATCTTTGAAGGGATAGAATAGGAGGATGATTATTGGTGGGCTACTTTTGATGTGTCATCACTATACACCAACATTACACATGAGAAAGGTGTTCTATCCATTAAACAGGCTTTTATGTATTATGATATTCCGGATGTACATTTACAGTTTATTTTGGATTCTATTGTGTTTATTCTTTCTCACAATTATTTTGAGTTTGAACATTCATTTTATTTACAGTTAAAAGGGACGGCAATGGGGACTACCTTTGCCCCCTCTTATGCCAACATTTTTATGGATAATTTTGAGAAAGATTGCATATGGAATAACAACCCCTTTAGCGGTAATATCATTAAGTATCACAGATATATAGATGACGTTATTATTTTATGGAAAGGCACATCAGTATCTTTAACACAGTTTACAGAGTATATAAATAGGAATGCCTTTGATCTGGAATTTACAGGTACCAGCTCTCAGGAGAAGATTATTTTCCTTGATATCTGCCTTATGAAGAATCCCCTAGATAACAAGGTGATAGTTAAAAATCAGAGGAAAAATGTGGACAGGAACAGCTTTGTGGATGCCAAGAGTGGCCATCTAAGGAACTGGAAGGCTAACATTCCTGTAAAGCCAGTACACTAGAATTAGAAGAAACTGTACATTGCTAAGTGATTTTGAACAAGAGGCTAAAGAATTAGATAATACATTTTTATCTAAGGGATATGATACTGGTCTTCTCACTACAGCTAAACAAAGAGCTAGGGAGATGGATAGAGTAAAACTTATTAGAAATAAGAATACTCCAAAGCCCAATAAGTCTGGGGACAATGAAGTACGTTTTATTACAACTTATAATGAGGGAGCCCGAGTGATTAAGAAAGTAATGAGGAAACATTGGGGTATTTTAAAATCTGACCCCATCTTGGGTGAGATGATAGGAGATAAACCACTCATTACCTTTAGAAAAAATAGGAATTTAAAGAATCATTTGGCACCCAGCAAGTTAAAAAAGTTAGAGGCTGGGCCAAGGAAGATTAATGAGAAGGGAGGTACACTTCATAATTGGTTATCTCTACCTATGGGCACATATAAATGTAATAAAGGGAAATGTAATATGTGCTCACATGTAAAAAGAGGCAATGAGTTTGTAAATTCTGAGGGGAAAAAACATTTTGAGATCAGATATAGATGTAACTGTGAGACCACATATACTGTATACCTATTGAGGTGTAAATGTGAGTTGCTCTATGTAGGGCGCACTAAAAGAAAGACAAGAACCAGGTTTAATGAACATCTATATAATATAAAGAATGGTCTTAATAAACATAGTGTTCCAAATCATTTTTCATTAGTCCATGGGAGTGATCCTAGGGGCCTTGAGATACAGATTATTGATTGGATACCCCCTGATAATAAAAATAGACTGAGAGCATTGAGACAAAGAGAAACAGAATGGATATATAAACTGAAAACTTTGGATCCACATGGATTAAATATTGACTTGGATGTCCAGGCCTTTTTGTGATTTCTTTGTCATGATGCATCCTGTCCAAATGGTCTATCCTATCTTATCTTATTTTATCCTATTTTACTCTGTTCTGTCATATTATTCTTGCATGTTGATTAATTATGGGTCTTTTTGTTTTATCTCGTTTCAGGACATCACTTTTGAAATACATGTGTTTACCTGTATGTGTATATGTGTATGCACGTGTGTATATGTGTATATGTATATATGTGCAGTAATATATTACAAGATATGTGTGTGAATATGGAATCTTGTGCACGTGTATGCGTGTATGTATGTATATGCGTGGATATCCATATGGACTTTTTGTGGATACTATATATAGTATATCCTTTGAGTCCCCTTTTACTCTTTCTTTATATAATTAAATGTTTGTACTATTTTAACTATTGCTATCAATTTTTAGGATGAGATTATTTTTAACAAATGCGAATTTATTTAATTCAGATGTATAGATTTCAGTATAGATATCATTATAGTGTATAGTGTATAGATATTATTCTAGTGTTTGTGTGTATTATCATATTGTATATGTTTATTATTAATTGTTTTTAATATGATGTATTTCATTATGTACTATGATGTAATTTTACTATGTATTTCACTAGTTATTGTATTATTATTATTATTTTACATTATGAACATGATTGTTATGTCCCTTGAATCAAATTAGTTCTTTTTAATATTATTATTAATATCATGATTTTGTAACACTGTAATTTTTTAAATTTTTAATTGTATGTGAGCCCAATTGCATAGATTGTATATGTCTCACCAAAATGGTGTTTGTTGTGATATGGGTGTGTAAGGATAATTAGCTTTGCATTGGTTAATATATAGACCAATAAGATTTCACCATCTTCTAGAAATAGTGACACACACTCCTACTGAACATTCTGCTCTTGAAAAAGTCTGTGCGTACTCCGGGGGAAACGCGTTGAGCTATACCGGTCAAGTCTGCTGTCAGAGAAGGTGCCCTGCTGCTGGAGGCTGAATTCGGGAGGAAAACATCCCCTGTCAGAACTATCGGCTAGCTGTGGTGATCTGGATTGGCGGACTGAGACCTCATATGTTCACAACATAATTTGTGAAATGTCTGATTGCACTTACTGTTTGTAAGTAGTACTTGTATTGTACTGTTTAACTTGTTAATAAAACTGCCTTGAATCGTGTCCTTTTGCGCTGCTCTCTTCTACTCAGATCGATTGGAAAGTTTCCTACCTATTTCAAGGGGCACGTTGTTTGGTATTAAGCCCTGCTTTCTTTTCTCATTTTTTTAATATTTCAGTAGTGAAATGAGGTTTATTGGATTAACAGAAAATGTGCAATATGCATCCAATCGAAATTAGACAGGTGCATAAATTTGGGCACCCCAACAGAAATATTGCATCAATATTTAGCAGAGCCTCCTTTAGCACAAAATAACAGCCTCTAGGAGCTTCCCCTAGCCTGTAATGAGTATCTGGCTTGTCCAAATGTGCATTTGCATACCTCAAGAGACTCTGTTTGTGGCGTGTGTGCTGAAAAGGCTTCTTCCGCATCACTCTCGCATACAGCTTCTCTTTGTGCAAAGTGCGCGGAATTGTTGAACGATGAACAGTGACACCATCTGCAGCAAGATGAAGTTGTAGGTCTTTGGATGTGGTCTGTGGGCTGTTTTTAAACATTCTTACCATCCTTTGCCTTTGCCTCTCCGATATTTTACTTGTCCTGCCACTTATGGCCTTAACAAGAACTGTGCCTGTGGTCTTCCATTTCCTCACTATGTTCCTCAAAGTGGACACTGACAGCTTAAATCTCTGCGATAGCTTGTTAAACCATAATGTTGAACAATCTTTGTTTTCAGGTCGTTTGAGAGTTGTTTTGAGGCCCCTATGTTGCCACTCTACAGAGGAGAGTCAAAGAGAACAAGAACTTGCAATTGGCCACCTTAAATACCTTTTCTCATAATTGGATGCACCTGTCTATGAAGTTCAAGGCTTAATGGGCTCACCAAGCCAATTGTGTGTTCCAATAAATCAGTGCTAGGTAGTTACAGGTATTCAAATCAACAAAATGAAAAGGGTGCCCAAATTTATGCACCTGTCTATTTTCGTTTTGATGCATATTGCACATTTTCTGTTAATCCAATAAACCTCATTTCACTACTGAAATATTACTGTGTTATTTGATAGATCAAAATGAAAATTGCTTATCCAAACACCCAATTATTTATAAATGAAAATTGTCAGGTGTGCCTAAACTATATCACAGTATATTATTGGTTTAATGTCAGATTCATAATCCATGTACTATAGTACTATAGTATAAACAGAAAGAAATCCCTCATATTGATATGAAACTATATAAGTTTTATTGTACAAAAGTAGATTCATCTGATATCTACTTTTTAAAAAGACAATAACACATCTTGTTTTTGTATAAAATTATGCTTGTCCCATGTTCCCTGGAGAGGACAAAAAGCAAAAAGCAAAAGTATAGACAATTCACTATTACACTATTTGTTTATTGGACTCTTTAGAGCGCGAGGAACAAAAGCACAATTTTTACACAAAAACAAGATGAGTTAATGAGTTCCATTTATCAATTTTAGAGCGGATATGGTTTGCTGTAGTGAATCATGTCTGCTGGACATTGCTGTACCACAAATGCTTGTGCAATGCCGCCCCCTGCTCAATGGCGGCCAATCAGCTGCCAACAGGGGCTGTCAATCATCTCAATTTTATCGGACCGGATGATTTCAATCCGCTGCTTCTTAACTTTGGGCCTCTGAAGCAGCAGACACAGCTTGATAAATGGAGCCTAATGTCTCTTCAATGTGTGTAATTTTGTTGAATAATTGCTAAGTAGTCTTTTCCTTACTCTCTCTAATAACACTTTATTTTTGAGAATCTGATTGCAGTTATAATCTCTGTATAAAAAAAAATGAACAATAAAATAAGGTTTATAATACTACTTTACTGATAATGGATTTTGGATCACCTATCATGTGTTTTCATTGTTGTGTATGGGAGTGTGCACATAATTAAAGGGATACGAAACTTCATATTTGTCTTTCATGATTCAGATAGAGCAAGTGATGTTAAACAACTTTCTTATTTATTCTATAATAAATTTTATATGTATGCTTAGGAGCCAGCCCATTTCTGGAGCATAATTTGGCAGCAGTTTTGCAAAAATTTTATCCATTTGCAAGAATCATAGATGGCAGCACTATTTATATTTACTGCTCCAGATCCCTACCTAGGTAGCTCTTCAACACAGAATATCATGGGAACAAAACAAATTTGATAATAAACATCCATTGGAAACTTTTTTAAAATGTTATTCTCTGTCTGAATCACAAAATAAAATGTTTGGGCTTCATATCCCTATAAATGCATGTGTGCATAAAAATCTATTTTATGGTTATCCTGGACATCTATCAATTCGCTATTTATAAGTAATAATGCAGAACAAATCCAAAATCATATAATTAGCTGCTGAAATTGTGAAGCAAAACAAAATCTGTCATTAATGTATCATTTAAACAGGAAGTCCTTGATGATTCATATTAATTGAAAAGAGTCTTTACTTGCCAACAAAGATCCTGTGTAAAATATTAAACAAAACGTATCTAGTGTTTACATTTTTTTTCCCTTTAATAATTAATGAAATATAAATAATACAGACAGTTTAGTTTTGTATTGTAACCACTGTTATAAATAGCTGGCAGATGTTTACATCCATAAAATGTGTGTACCAAAGGAGGTCAGTACTTTATCCCAGTATAAAAAATCCTATGATCTACAGACATTTCATGATAAACTATATGCATATCCACTTATTGTTTCTTCTGCCTTAGTCATCTGTAAAAGTTCACGCTAATATACACGTGATCAGTTCTGCCAGCTGTGCTTAAGTGGTGTTTACTATAATAACATCGCACTGCATTCCTACTTGGCAATAACAACTATGACAGAACCTAAATTCAATGAGAATCCAAGAGTTTATCGTGTGTATACAGACCAAATTGGAACTGTTTACGGAGGACAGTGATTTTCTATATCTGTCTGTTCTTGTGAATACCAATGCCACATTAACGGCCTTGCCAAATACATACAGCTCTGCCCTTCAAAGACATGAAAGTATTTCCAATAAAAACACTCTTTTCACTCTGATACCAAAGATAGATGTTATATATAAATATATATCTCTATCTATCTATAGAATAGGAAGAACAGCGCAAGGACAGACCAAAGTGGGGGAGAGGGAGAGTGAGAGAGAGAGAAAAGAGAGAGACAAGGACCCATATAGTGTAGTAAGGTTAAAGATAATAGGTGATTTTAGAATTTTGCAATAAGCTTGCTCACCTGGTTATACCTCAATACCTATATTATGCGCTCAGGGGAGAGGATTTCAATACCAATCTGTGATAAAATGTCAAATCATTGAGTATGTTAGGAGCTTCCCATTGTTCAAGAAACCACTCCTAAAGCTTCCAGGTATAGCAGCAAATTAATTTATTACATTTATTTAAAAAGTTTGTTTTAAAATTTTAGGCTCCATAAGTTGTCCCACTATTCAAGGTTAACTAAACGGTTTTGTATATGGATAATATAATTGGCAAAATAAGGATTTAAGGGTCCATTTTGTGTTTCAAAATTTGCAGATTTTTTCCAAATGCAAAGTACATGTAATCTGCTTACTTGTCCTCTTTGGCACAAAAGGTAGTAGTGTTGTTGCTGGTTCTCACCGTTCCGGAAGTGGAATCACTCGTAGGCGTATCCCTTACGCTTTTCGTGAAACAAAGGGTGCTCTACTGGCAGTCTAGCCCCAGCTATTATTTATTGTTGCACTAGTATGTGCTAATCATTAGAAAGCCTATCACTAATGAGGGATATTATCACAGCATTAATATGTTTAAAAAGCAGTACTGGACTCTAAGTGGTTTACATTGGATAACTATTGCAATTTCACAAGTGTTACATCTAATGCAAACAAATAAAATGCATGGGTGTTTTTTTTCTTTTGCTTTATTCGCACCATTTTCTATTTTGTCTTTTGTTATTGCAGGGTATTTAATACCTGTCTATATAATGGGTACTTATACTACAAAGGAAAATGTGTGTGTGTGTGTGTATCAAGACCTGATAGAATGATAGTATATTTAAAGATATGAATTTCTGTTTTATGTATCTAATGCTTCATTCATCTCTATATTAATATATATTCACTATATGGCTAAACGTATGCGGAGACCTGACTATCACATCTATATGAGCTTGCTGGACAAACCATACTAAAACCATAGGCATTAATATGGAGTTGGCCACCCCATTTGCCACAACTCTTCTGGGAAGGCTTTCCACTGATGTTGGACAAGAAGGTCTGGCTCTGAATCAGCTTTCCAGTTCATCCCAAAGGTGTTTAACCCTTTAGATGTTTAGATCACTGGCGACTCCAGAATTATGTATTTACGGTCATTTCTGGACATCGCTAGTTTATCCGACTTACGGCACTTTAATAACTGCCGGTGGGGTTTATTGGATACCCCGATGTGTAAGGTGAAAATTAGGGATGGCACGTGTTTCAGTGCTTGCGCTGAAGCCTGCGCCATAAATGTAATCTCGCCCTATATATTTAAAGGGCAATTATAGTTAAAAAAAAAATGGCATGCTCTAATTTGTTAGAGCATGTAATTTTAACACTATCCATTCTGCATTTCTATCTGCTAAACTCCAGCAGAGGATTTAAACACATAGTAGAAGTACCCAATCAGCAGCGCTAGTCGTTCTTCTATTACGTGTTTAACCCCTTTGCAGAGGTTAAACACATAGAGGTGCAGGGTCACTAGTCTTAAAATGAAATGCTCTAATGAATTAGAGCATGCAATTTTCTCATGGCCATTTAAGAAGCAAAAATTGTGTTGCACTAAGGAAAAACATTTCATTTATTCCTTCTATTATACATAAGCATTAGACTTCAGTTGCACCTGATGTGCTATATTTTTCTCATTGATAGATAGATAGATAGATAGAGATATACACGTTAAAGGGACATGAAAGGTTAATTGTATGATGGGGCTGTTCCATTGGGTATTAAAAAAAAAAAGCATTAGCATTTTTGACACAGATATCTGCAACACATGAATATGCCATGTGCCCATCTTGGAGTTTATCCAGGTCATGACTGGTAGATATGCTCCATGCCCTATGCATATAGTGTACCTGTTCATGTGGTGCCAATCATGCCACAATTTTCATTGAAAAAAGACCCTTGAAAAAGTGTGGCTATAAAGCCCCAGTCTTACTTTTGACTTCCCTGTCCCTTTAAATAATATTAAGGATTACATATTATTGCAAGCTATTTTTTTTTTTTTTACAAATTATTAGTAAAGGAAATAATTACATATTGTATTTTAAATATATAGCTAGGCAGGGGAGTGTAGCTAAAATAGCTAAACTAAAAATAATTTGTTTCAAAATGTATACATTTGTTATCTATCTATCTATCTATCTATATCTATCTATATCTATCTATATCTATATATATCTATATATATCTATATATATATATATATATATATATATATATATATATATATATATTATTTGCCTTGTACAATGACAGGATCCCTCAATTCCACTTTCTAATAACTTCAAGGCACTTGGGATGTGACAGCATGATTAATACCACAATAGACAGCTGCAATATAGGACCATTTTACTAGATCAATATCTGCCTGCAATATAGGAAAAAAAGGAGCTGATATTAGTCTACACAGTGTATTACAGATGAGGTACATTTCTTCTTTCTGCACTCGTGCTGAACCAAACTAATAATTCATAGTTGCCTTAAAAGGGTTGCATATCAGTACATGCAAAAATAACAAATGACTTACGCGTGCAGTATATGGTAATTTTTGTAAACTATGAATTTTCCAATATGCAAGATCGAGAAGGACTTCTTAACTTTAACAAATCTCAAAAACTGCTGACAAATTAATTATTATTATCGGTTATTTGTAGAGCGGCAGCAGATTCCGCAGCACTAGTTAATGGGAAATTATGTATCTAAATATAAGTATAGCAACATTATGATGTTTATTATAGGTTCATGCCACTCAAAAATTGTCCCAGTTCCATTACAGTGCTTGTTTTTTATTATTTTTTTTAATGGATGTTCCACTGCTGAATTACCAACTTTTTCTTTGGGAGTCCCTAACAGCCAGTGAGCAGTACAATTCCTGGACTAAGGTCACCAATTTTTGCACTTACTGCTATTATCACTTTAAACTTAAACAGCTTTTAATTAACTTTTTTTTTTTTGCTCTTTCATATACAAGAAAGAAAAAAAAATATAGTGCCCCTTTGAAATCCTAAAACATTGTATATTAAATATTCAAATATGGCTATAAGTTTTTGTCTGCTAAAAAGTCAATGTCATTATATTATTACTTACATCAGTAAGAAAAAGATTCTCACCTAATTTTTTTTTAGAAATATATTTATCTTCAACCTTCTCTTCATATTTTTATTAGAATTTTGATCTTGATATTTTAGATGGAGTCAGATTTCTGGGTAAAATGGTATGTTCATTATGCTGCCTAAATATCTCAAGATGCCAAACAAGATTAAAACAGGATCAAAATCCAGTAAATTGAAATAGCCTCTAATAGTGATGAGGGGAGAAGTACACAACAAAAATAACCCTTATGAGGAAATCACAATTTAAAAAGGGATGATGCCTAAAAAGAATTGTTTTCTTGGCTACACATCTAGCATTAGTAAATGTCAGTCTCTCCAAGACACTATGGGCCAGATTTTAGAAAGTATGGCGGACAGGGGCGGACATCTTCACCCCATCCACCTGGCTTTGTGTCTAGCGTACAGCAATATGCTGTCTGAATTTACTATTGCCCACTACAGATAGTGTGCGATGCCGACCCCTGTTCACGCACAGCCAATCACATGTGAGCAAGGGCTATTAATCTCCCTGATCTGAAAAGTCCAGGGGGATTGATGTATGCCACAAAACAGGTGGAGAACTGGTTTAAGAAGCAGCGGACTCAGGTACAACTTCGCTTATGCAAACCTGCAGCTGATGGCACTCCAACCCCTTGATAAATAGGGCTCTATATGGAAACACACAATGCTAAGAGGTATTGAGACAGGAAGTTTTTGACAGTGGCCTAATAAGCACAGTGTACATAAAACAATTTTCTAGGCTTAGTGTGTGTCTCCATGTAGTAACTGACATAGGCCCATATTAAAAATGGAGCGCTATTAATAGCTCAGGAAGTGCTATCAATATTGCAGGCCCATGCTATGAATAGTGCACAATCTGGTATTACAAGTGAATGGTTAAAAGTAATTACCAAAACACATGTTAAAGACTTCCGGTGGGTGGGACTACAAGACGGTAGCACGGCTGAGAGCTCTGTGAAGAAGCTGAAGAATTTCATTTAAAAACTCAGTGCTATCTCATCCCCACAGACTGGGCTTCTGAGACTTTGCGACTCTGCACAGGGCTGACAGCTCATCCACCGTGTGAAGGGTAATGATAACACCCTTGCCCCTTGAAGTCACTACACAGTAGAGAATCTCCTGGAGCGGTACCATTTTCCTCTGGCACAGTTACCACAGAATGACATTCACAGTGGGGCTCCTCATTGGACTGTCTGCAACACATCCCAAAGGACACCTGAGGCAGTGCAACTCCGTAGGACATTGCCTTCAACTCTGATGTTATTGCACTATAACCTAAGACAATTAGAATTTTTGGAGACACAATACTGAATATTATCTGCAGATATATCTATATTTTGCATTTCACTCATATGCTTCCACACTGAGTGGATTATTTCAGACTTAGAATCACCTGATGAAGGTGGACAAGTACTTTCAGAAGCTGTCTCCCCTGACCAGAGACGCAATGAGTCAAAGATCCAAACCTGCTGATAAGAAAACACGCCATACCTAGAGGTACATGCTGAAATTAGCCCTCAGAGAGATGTCACCGAGAAACACCTGGGAGACCAGGGTCATATCAGACAGGGATTAAAGTCATTCTTCCTACCCAAAATGGAATCTATTCAGGTGGGAATGGATACTCTCATGAGTGAGGTTCAACAATATGCCGCAAGTCTCTCTACAACAGAAACAAGAATCTCTGATGTGGAGGATAGGCTAGCTGAAATGATCACCTCACTTCAACATCTAATCAGGCAAAATAAATCTCTGCAGGAGACAGTTGACGATTTGAAGAATCGCAGCCGTCGCAACAATTTATGCCTAGTGGGGGTCCCTGAAAGGGTTAAAGGCAAAGACCTCCTGGCCTTAACAGCTTTAATTTCCCCAAAACTCCTGGGCATCCTTCAAGATGTCTTGCCTATTGATGTGGAAAGGGTGCACAGAGTCGGCCCAGAGTACAACTTGGAGAATAGCAAAGCCAAACCTAGGCAAATAATTTTCAAATTCCTTAATTTCCAGAAGAAGTTAAAGATCCTCAGGGCCTACAGAGCACAATGTGAAGCATCATACGAAGGTCACTGCCTGCTGCTCTTTCAGGACTTTTCCTCGGATGTATCAAAACAACGAAAAGAATTTGCACCTTTGTGCTCCCGCCTCCACCAACAGGGCCGTCAGGTGGCTCTGCTCTACCCTGCCAAACTCTGCTTACAGACACTAATGGCCCTAAATACTTCCACTCTCCTCAAGCACTTTAAACTTACCTAACAACTGAGAGACTACAAGAAGACGGTTGAACCTTTATCCTCTTCTTAGCTACAGTCACGTAACTATGTTTATGCCTTTATTTGTACATTAGTAATGATGTATGCATTGCATAGTTTGTATTTGTATTGGTCTCAATATTTGAGATATTGTAATTGGTTCCAAGAGTTAACTAGTTCTGTATTGTTTTTCCTTATTTATAAGTTGTACATTGTCTTACAGCTCTCACAACTTGGTGAAGCATTTGGCCATAATAGGCCCCTTACATTTAGCTTTAACTTTAATTTAAGTTTAAGATGTTAGGTGTGAACTGGCCTACACTGGGTTCTCATACACCTAGATTTAGAGTTTTGTCGGTAAAGACTTGCGTAGCTAACGCATGCTTTTTTTCCCCCGCACCTTTTAAATACCGCTGGTATTTAGAGTTCACAGAATGGCTGCGTTAGGCTCCAAAAAGGGAGCGTAGAGCATAATTTACCGCCACTGCAACTCTCAATACCAGCGGTGCTTACGGACGCGGCCAGCTTCAAAAACGTGCTCGTGCACGATTCCCCCATAAGAAACAATGGGGCAGTTTGAACTGAAAAAAACCCCTAACACCTGCAAAAAAGCAGCGTTAAGCTCCTAACGCAGCCCCATTGTTTCCTATGGGGAAACACTTCCTAAGTCTGCACCTAACACCCTAGCATGTACCCTGAGTCTAAACACCCCTAATCTTACACTTATTAACCCCTAATCTGCCGCCCCGCTATCGCTGACCCCTGCATATATTTTTTTAACCCCTAATCTGCTGCTCCGTACACTGCCGCAACCTACGTTATCCCTATGTACCCCTAATCTGCTGCCCCTAACACCGCCGACCCCTATATTATATTTATTAACCCCTAATCTGCCGCTCCCCAACGTCGCCTCCACCAACCTACAATAAATAACCCCTAATCTGCCGACCGGACCTCACCGCTACTATAATAAAGGTAGTAACCCCTAATCCGCCTCACTAACCCTATAATAAATAATATTAACCCCTAATCTGCCCTCCCTAACATCGCTGACACCTAACTTCAAGTATTAACCCCTAATCTGCCGACCGGACCTCGCCGCTACTCTAATAAATTTATTAACCCCTAAAGCTAAGTCTAACCCTAACACTAACACCCCCCTAAGTTAAATATAATTTAAATCTAACGAAATAAATTAACTCTTATTAAATAAAATATTCCTATTTAAAGCTAAATACTTACCTGTAAAATAAACCCTAATATAGCTACAATATAAATTATAATTATAATGTAGCTATTTTAGGATTAATATTTATTTTACAGGCAACTTTGTATTTATTTTAACCAGGTACAATAGCTATTAAATAGTTAATAACTATTTAATAGCTACCTAGTTAAAATAATTACAAAATTACCTGTAAAATAAATCCTAACCTAAGTTACAATTAAACCTAACACTACACTAGCAATAAATTAAATAAAATACCTACAATTATCTACAATTAAACCTAACACTACACTATCAATAAATAAATTAAATAAAATACCTACAAATAAATACAATTAAATAAACTAACTAAAGTACAAAAAATAAAAAAAGCTAAGTTACAAAAAATAAAAAAATTAATTACAAACATAATAAAAATATTACAACAATTTTAAGCTAATTACACCTACTCTAAGCCCCCTAATAAAATAACAAAGCCCCCCAAAATAAAAAAATGCCCTACCCTATTCTAAAATTAAAATAGAAAAGCTCTTTTACCTTACCAGCCCTTAAAAGCACCTTTTGCGGGGCATACCCCAAAGAATTCAGCTCTTTTGCCTGTAAAAAAAAACATACAATACCCCCCCCAACATTACAACCCACCACCCACATACCCCTAATCTAACCCAAACCCCCCTTAAATAAACCTAACACTAAGCCCCTGAAGATCTTCCTACCTTGTTTTCACCATGCCAGGTATCACCGATCGCGCCAGGCTCCGAAGTCTTCATCCAAGCCCAAGCGGGGGCTGGCGATCCATCATCCGGCTGAAGTCTTCTATCAAGCAGCGGCTGAAGAGGTCCAGAAGAGGCTCCAAAGTCCTATCCGGGCAGAAGAGTAGATCCGGACCGGCAACCATCTTCTTCCAAGCGGTGAGATGCGGCTCCATCTTGAAGACCTCCGGCGCGGATCCATCCTCTTCTTGCGACGTCCTAAGTCCGAATGAAAGTTCGGGTTTGGGTTAGATTAGGGGTATGTGGGTGGTGGGTTGTAATGTTGGGGGGTATTGTATGTTTTTTTTTACAGGCAAAAGAGCTGAATTCTTTGGGGTATGCCCCGCAAAAGGCCCTTTTAAGGGCTGGTAAGGTAAAAGAGTTTTTCTATTTTAATTTTAGAATAGGGTAGGGCATTTTTTTATTTTGGGGGGCTTTGTTATTTTATTAGGGGGCTTAGAGTAGGTGTAATTAGTTTAAAATTGTTGTAATATTTTTATTATGTTTGTAATTATTATTTTTTGTAACTTAGCTTTTTTTATTTTTTGTACTTTAGTTTTATTTTACAGGTAATTTTTTAATTATTTTAACTAGATAGCTATTAAATAGTTCTTAACTATTTAATAGCTATTGTACCTGGTTAAAATAAATACAAAGTTGCCTGTAAAATAAATATAAACCCTAAAATAGCTACAATATAATTATAATTTATATTGTAGCTATATTAGGGTTTATTTTACAGGTAAGTATTTAGCTTTAAATAGGAATAATTTATTTAATAAGAGTTAATTTATTTCGTTAGATTTAAATTATATTTAACTTAGGGGGGGTGTTAGGGTTAGGGTTAGAATTAGCTTTAGGGGTTAAAAAATGTATTAGAGTAGCGGTGAGGTCCGGTCGGCAGATTAGGGGTTAATACTTGAAGTTAGGTGTCGGCGATGTTAGGGAGGGCAGATTAGGGGTTAATACTATTTATTATAGGGTTAGTGAGGTGGATTAGGGGTTAATACATTTATTATAGTGGCGGTGAGGTCCGGTCGGCAGATTAGGGGTTAATAATTGTAGGTAGGTGGAGGCGACGTTGGGGGCTGCAGATTAGGGGTTAATAAATATAATATAGGGGTTGGCGGTGTGCGGTCGGCAGATTAGGGGTTAAAAAAAATTAATAGAGTGGCGGCGATGGGGGGGGGGCCTCGGTTTAGGGGTACATAGGTAGTTTATGGGTGTTAGTGTACTTTAGAGCACAGTCGTTAAGAGCTTTATGAACCTGCGTTAGCCCAGAAAGCTCTTAACTCCTGGCTTTTGCTGCGGCTGGAGTTTTGTCGTTAGATTTCTAACGCTCACTTCAGCCACGACTCTAAATACCGGCATTAGAAAGATCCCATTGAAAAGATAGGATACGCAATTGACGTAAGGGGATCTGCGGTATGAAAAAGTTGCGACTGGAAAGTGAGCGTTAGACCCTTACCTACACGACTCTAAATACCAGCGGTAGCCCAAAACCAGCGTTAGGAGCCTCTAACGCTGGTTTTGACGGCTAACGCCAAACTCTAAATCTAGGCAATAGACTTCATATTGGTTTAATACTGAGGGTTGTAATAGTAATTATAATTATAATGTAAATTACCCAGCGACCACAGACACTTAAGATGCATACCTTAAGATGCATATTTAAGCCCCTTTGGATATACTGTTTTTTTTTTAAAAAAAAAACCTGTTTGAAATTACTAGGTGGAGTCGTAATATTAAATGTGAATTTGCAGATGTTCCAAATGTTTATTTGTTTGATGTATGTTATTGATTTTATGTTACACAATGTTACCTTGCTCTTCCCCAGGTTCCCAGAGCTGCCCATACTGAGTTTTGCTATCTTCCCTTTTGGAATAATAATGGAGGATATAACCAGAAAACCTAATACCCAATACTTTTTAAGTTTTAAGCCTCACTTATTACTGCTTTCTATTGGCATGTGCGGATTGAGGAACTTACAGCTCTGCCCAAGTAATACTCTTCCTCCTGACCCCAGGACCACCAACGCTATTAGTTTTAAACACCAAACCTCCCTGCTCAGGCAGATATGGTCTGATCACATACCTTTTGAATGGACCAGAGTAAAGCCCCCCAAGAAAAGTCCACTTACGTATTCCAAGGAGCCTACCACCTCCTATTGTTCCCTTGCCTTTGCATGCTCTAAGTGGGTGACACTCCATTTTATGATAATGAATGTTGATACCTTGCTATTGACCTCCCTTGATTATTATAATAGTCTTTTATATGTGACTAGGGTATGGTATTATCAGTGTATTGTTTATTCTGGATTATCATGTCAAACATGTGGGGGTATTGTTATTCATATATCAAAGGATATTCACATATTTCCGCTCTTTAGTCTATAGTTTATATATGCTCCTTCAGATCGTAAACATGTTCTTGTGGTGTGGTGGGCCTGGTTGGGGTGGGGGGCTGGGAGGACTAAGGCTGTTTTTGTTTTTTTCTTTTCTTTCTCCCCCTCCCATACTCACTCCCCTCATACTGACATAAATCAACATGACACTTAAATTTGTATTGTGGAACACTGGAGGTATTAACTCTCCAGTAAAAAGGAAATCAATTTTAACAAACTTAAAGAAATTGGGAACCGACATTGCATTCTTGCAGGAGACACATCTGACAGACCCGGAACATGACAAACTACAGAGACATTGGGTGGGTTACAGAGCATATCTATCCTATACCAGCTCCAGTAGGGGCCTAGCCGTCCTTTTTGGTAAACATATTACAGCGGAAGTTTTACAGACCTGCAAGGATACTGAAGGTTGCTTCCTCATCTTAAAGGTTAAAATAAACACTAAGATATACACCCTATGCAACATTTATGCACCCAACACTAAAACTATCTCATTTTGGGACACACTAATCCAGGCCTTGTCCCCTTTCTTAGATTCTCAGATTATCCTGGGAGGCGATTTTAACCTAACCCCAAAACCAGTGGTGGATAGAACTTGGCTCCAACCCCTAGAAGTAAACTCTAGACTTTTGAAATATAAGAGTAGATTTGAACATAAAGCGTTCACAAGACTATTTTCAGATCTCACTCTGTGTAATATCTGGAGACAGAGACACGCGACTGAAAAGGATTACACATGACTGTCCAAAACAGCAGGATTTCTTTCCAGGATCAATCTATTTCTGGTCTCAGACACATTGATTCCCCAAATTAATCGAGAGGTGATCCATGACATTTTACTATCTGACCACACCCCTATAGAAATAATACTTAAGCACCGTAGGCCACACTTCGATAGAAACTCACTTAGAATTCCAAAGTACCTCTCTAAATCTGAAGCATTTCAGAAATGTTTACAACGCAGCTGGACAGACTATTACACGTATAACCAAGTACACCTTATCACTCCCTTGCTTTTCTGGGAGACGGCGAAAGCCATTCTCACAGGTCAAATTATTGAATATGTAGCCAATCTGCGATATAAAACAGACCAAAAGTACAATAACTTACAAAAGAATCTTGAACACTCTTATAGAATGTACTGTACAGATAAGACTAGAGAGACTTATGACATATATATCATGGCTAAAGAGAAACTGAATGCCTATTTAAATTAAAGAGGTGCTTCTGACCTTTATAAAACAGCTGGAAAATGTCATAGGTACGGGAATAGGTCAGGTAAACTTTTGACCTCACTGTGGAATAATCGTTCGGTGCAGAGAGAGGTAGCAGCCTTGCGATATCAGGATAACCTACACAAAACTCCTGAGGAAATAGCTCAGGGTTTCAAGTCTCACTTTAAGCACCTTTACACTAGGCAACCAGAGCCTACATCTGAGATACAAAACTCCTTCTGCCGCTATCTTAGACTTCCTCAGCTTATGGAGGAACATTTAAATTCTCTGAACGCTGCCATCACGGTAGATGAACTAGACCTTACAATAAAATCACTAGCTCAGGGCAAGGCCCCAGGTCCGGATGGCCTTCCAACTGAGTTCTCCCGAATGGTTCAACCTCAGGTGTCGCCTATCTTAACCAATTTATATAACACTTTACTCCAGGGGGAAACTCCCTTCTCTGGGGCGTACTCTGCTGCCCAGATCACCCTAATCCCTAAAGCTGGTTGTGACAAATTAAACCTTTTCAACATCACAATAGAGAGGCGTGGATATGAAGGGGTTAATAGCACACAGCTTTGGTTCCCTTAACCTTGTAACTCTACAAATGGACCTTAAAAGGGACACACCATTAACCCCCAAATCCTGTCCACACCAGCCTAATTAACAATTTCTGCCACCACCAAAACTTAAACTAAATAAAAATGGGGGTGTTATGGAACCCCAATAATAACTCACACAAAATTAACAATTAGGTAACGTGCCTTAACCTTGTCTCAACAGAGTGTGAATTCAGATATTAGAACCCAAAAACAGAATGAGATTTTCTATGTGTTTAATAAGATTAGATTAGATTAGTTTTGTTTATTGTCATTGTACAGAGTAAAAAAACAGAGACAACGAAATTGTAATTGAATATCTAACCTATCTATAACACAAGGTAGTACTGTAATGGTAGATCTGACCAGGGACAATAAAAATCAAGTGACTTGTGCAAAAAGATTTCATACCACAAAAATATGTAAAGTGCAATATGCAGGAAAAAAAAAATATTTCAATACTGAAAAAAGTATATAAAGTGCAAGTGCAAAAAAATAATTCCATACCAGAGGAATATGTATGTGTATATAAAATGCAATATGCAATAAACGAAATTACGCATCTAATCACACATGTGTGTGCTCAGTACGCACATAAGTATTAGCACATGAAATAGTGAAGAATGACTGAATAAATAATAGATGATAAACACTATGTGTAAATGTACATTATGTAATGTGAGGTGAATCAAGTAAAAAAAAAGTGGAGTGAGTAAAGACCATTGACAGAATAAACTGTTGTATTAAATTAAGCAACCATTAATTCAGCACTTGCTCTATGGTTAAATAAGAAGTCCATCAATAAAAGATAAAAAGATAAAAAGGATGAAAAGTTAAAAAGTATGGGCATAAAAGAAAAATTTAGAAAAATTTAAGAATTGTTGTTTAACAAGGTAATGGCTCTTGGAAAAGAGCTATTCCGAAGTCTGGCTGATTTGCCTTTTAAGCTTCTATAACGCCTCCCAGATGGTAATAGGGCAAATATACTATTAATGGCATGAAAAGGATCTTGAATAATATGATAGGCCTTTTGAAGACTATGTCTACTTTGAAGATCTTCAATAGGAGGTAGCTGAACACCTATAATGTACAAGGCAGTTTTAACTACCCGTTGCAGGGCTTTACGATCAGAATTAGTACAGTTTCCATACCATACAGTAATTCAATTTGTAAGAATACTCTCAATAGTACAGCGGTAGAAGTTAACCAAAATCTGGGTGGAAAAATTTACTTATTTCAATGATCTTAAAAAATAAAGACATTGTTGAGCCTTCTTCACTAAAATTGAGGTATTATATCAATACAGGTTACACAGTGCCAACTTTTAAAAACATTCCAAAATAACATTCAAGTGCAAAGTTACAATTCTTTTAAAATGAAATTGGGACATAAAAAATAATACAAACACAATATCCAATGTATTTTCAAGTTCCTTTAGATATGTAGAGAACTACCTTCCATGGTGTAAGTTGCTTGGGTCCCAGGACAATTCTAATCCAGCCTTTCTGTTACATCAAGTTTAAAACTCAAATTCTCTTTGTCTTGATCATAGCCTGATGAAACAGCCCCTAGGAGGCTGAGAAACGCGTCACTTTTTAATAAAGAATAATTTTTAATTATACACTTGCTATTGTGGTGTATGTCACCGTTATATTATTGCTGGGAACATTGGGACTCCTTATGCGGTTGTTGCTGCTCGGTTAGTGACATCAGTCAGCTGGGCAGCTGTGAGGTTCCAGTTTGTCTTTATTGCACCTGGAGGTGCACCCTATCTTGTAAGTGCAATCATATTGTTTTATATTGCTCTTGTCCAAACGTTACTGGGCTACGTTTGTCTGCCTTTTGTGCTTATACAGGCAACAGGCACACTCCTTCAAGGTAATCTGACTGGACATTTGCTGGGCGTATTCAGTGAGCTGGACCACTGCGAAGTTCCAGTCTGCCCCACTAGCACCGTTGGGTGCTTTTTGTTTGTGAGTATATATATTCATCTAGATTTGTGTATATTTGCTCTGGTGGTACTAGGCCATGGTGGCGCCTCTGTTCTCTTTCTGCAGATTATGATACACCAGGATTTGACCGTCCTTCGACAGAGAGCTGCCCCACTCTGTGGATTATATCCACATACTGGTTTATATGGACTCTTATGCTGAAATGTTTTATGTTTATTATATGTTTATTACTGTTTGTATACATAGTTAGTAGGAAGCGCCCCCTAAGGGTGTGGGTGTCTCTATTATATTCACATTAACCCTTTCCAGGCTGAGACCACAATACCACCTCTGCTGGGTAGCCAATCCAGGTATCAACTACTCCACATGATTCTATCATGACACTGGTAAAGAAAACTCCCTACCGGACTCCTATCACCCCATATCGCTCCTAAACACGGACTACAAGATTTTTACCAAAATACCTGCGAATCACCTGGAATCCATCTTGCCACTGCTATTGCACCCTGACCAGACAGGTTTTGTGTTCCAACGTACATCTGTGTATAATGTGCGACGTGTTCTTCATATACTTAATCACTTTTAAGAACACGATAAAACGAGTGCCAAAGATACAAATTGGGAAGCTTTCTTACTATCACTCAATGCGGAAAAAGCTTTCGACCGCATTGAGTGGGCTTACCTTTTTGATGCACTGGGTCAATTCAACTTCGAAGGTCCCTTCTGACAAGTGTTAAGTAAAATATACTCCTCCCACTTCCTGCATTTCTGTTAATGGGCTTTACTCTCTGGACTTTACTTTAGAGAGATAGCACACATAAACTGGCACTATATGCAGACGACATGCATTTGTTTGTAGACTCCCCAAATGTCCATATCCCCTGAATTCTGCAAACCTTAGAAAATTTTGGCACATTCTCGGGTTATAAAATAAACATGTCAAAGTCAGAAATCCTATGGCTAAATCAACACCCCTCCAGCACTACCTCTTATCCCTTCTCTGAAGCTTATAATACTCTCACCTATTTAGGTATACAATTGCATAAAAACCCAAACAAACTATACAAAGTAAATATACAAACTCAGTGTCAGGCCATCTGTTTGCAATGTGGGGGGGTGCTCGGTTTAGGGGTTGATAGGTAGTTTATGGGTGTTAGTGTACTTTTTAGCTCTTTAGTTAAGAGTTTTATGTTACAGTGTTAGCCCATAAAACTCTTAACTACTGACTTTTAAATGAGGTATCAGTCTTGACAGGAGAGGGTGTACCGCTCACTTCTTCCAAGACTCGTAATACTGGCGTTAGGAAAATCCCATTAAAAAGATAGGATCCGCAATTGACGTAAGGGGATTTGCGGTATGCTCGAGTCGCGGAATAAAAGTGAGCGGTACACCTGTACCTGCCAGACTCGTAATACCAGCAGCTTTGGGACCTCTCAGCGCTGCTTTTTAAGGCTAACGTAAGACTCGTAATCTAGCAGATTGTTAGCTAGACACTGCATACTCACTCTTTGGCGCTCTAAGCAACCCCCAACCCTGACACAATTCAAACGATGTCTGTACATTTTCTACGCAAATGGAAACTCCTGCTGGAGACTTTACCACCCGACAACAATGCCAAGTCCTTAAACCATTTGCACAACATGAAATTATGCTCACTGCTGCTCTGAAAGGTGAATGGGCAACAATATATGACGCACTACCTGGATCTTATGCTAGTTCAGTTTAAGTTTAGTTTGAGTTAGTTAAACTGTTAGTTATTTTAAGTTATAAAATATAAAATGAAGGACACATACTGGTATCTTAGAATTCTAAAAGTATGCACTCAAACCTTTTTTCCCACTTCTTGCTATATGTCATACACATGGATCTAATTCACATTTAAAACAATAAGGGACTAAAGTATTCAGGAGCCTTAAGCTATGAAACTTTATCACATTATGTTATATGTAATACTGAAAGTGATTCCCCGGAAGAAGATCTGCAAAATCTTGCAATGGACTTCTACATCTCTGTTAACTGCACTCTATTTCTATGTATGGCATGACTTTTGTGACATCAATGCTGTTACAGAAATTAAAATGTATATTGTATCTGCCATTATGTGTCTTTATCAATAAAGAATAATAAAAAAAAACAACACATGTTAAACATAGTAAGATAAAGTATTACACTCATAAATATATATATATATATATATATATATATATATATATATATATATATATATATATATATATATATATATATATTATAAAATGATATGGTATATGACAAGATGTTGGACTGGGAAGGACTCAAAGGTGTATATATAAGTGTTCCTTTAAATACATTAGCCAACCAAGTGTATAATAATAATAATAAACAGAAATTAAGATATTTTATGGCCTTTTTTATACATAAAAGTGTTCACATTTAGGACATATATACCTTTATTAGGTTAAATATGGATAGTTTAGCCCTGAGAACTTAAAGGAACAGTATATACTAATCCCCATATAACTGCATTTAACAGACACTACTATAAAGAAGAATGTGCACATATACTGATCTAAAAATACACTATAAAACCTTTTAAAAAACTTACTTAGAAGCTCCCAATTTAGCACTGTTGATTATGTTAGCCTGGGACAACTACTGAAATGGGCTGAGAAAGCAAGAAGGGCAGACACTCCCCCCATCCCCCTCCCCTACATATGAAAAGAACAATTACACAAGCAGGAGTCTGTAGGCATCAGTATACATCTAAAACGTTGCTTGGTTAGGAGTCTGAAAATCAGCAAGATGTTATTTGAAAATAAGCTAAACCATATATTTTTTACGGAATCGCCCCCATATGCGCTATATCAATGGATCAACTACAAATAATTTATGCAAAGAAAAATCTAGTGTACAATGTCACTTTAAGGATATCATTTTAGTTCAGTCATGAAAGCCTCTGATATATTATAAATGTATGGGCTGTACATGAGACATTTAAATGCATCCATTTTGTTTTGATCTACTGTATGCTCAAACCTCTGCTAAGAATTAGGTCATTTTGTTAAATAAATAAACTAATCTTTAAAGTCACATTCTGGCTTTCCTTGAATGAACATCTTTAATTAAATGTTGCATTCACTATGGAGATAAATTGACCGGGGTGGGTTTATTTCACCCTAATAACTTGAAGATGGCATGATTTTGGTTCATGTCACTGCGCAGGCCAGTGACATACTGCCTATTTATGGGCTGCAGAGCAATATATGGGATGAAGAAAGCATATGTATGTATCTATGAGCTCAGGATCCATTTATACTTAGATAAATATATGTCAAGACTGAACAGGAAAAATAATTCTGTAACAAAATAAAGGCCTATTTTAAGGTGTTCAGTCCCACCAACTTCAACAGTCAACACTAGTTATGACACTGATAGAGATTTACACAATTAGATCTATCATCTCTCTTGCATGGTGTGAAAATTCTTATCTTATCATGAAGACAAATAGTGTCAGATTATCTGATAGAGTAGCAACATGATATCCCAACATGTAAAGCATTTTACGTAAGATAAGTGATATCTATGACATAATTAAACCTATGATCTGAAGAGATTATTACTGTATCAATCACCTTATGCATACAGAGTAAGAAAAATATTTTAAAATGTTCTAATTCTTGTATAATGTAGAAAACATTCACATCAGTTACCATGTCAGCTACAATAATTATCTTAAAAAAAGATGTTCAACTATAAGCATAAAACCTGCACATTGATTCCTGGTAAGCCTCCAGCAGCTGAACTGTTGATATATCCTTTATAAATAAAACAAGAACTGTTTTATTTCAGGAAAAAAATGGATTGCTTCTAGGTCATGACACCTTTTACTTTAATCAATTTTCTGATAGGCTGTGTATGTATATAAATGACTACTGCTGTGTTACAAAAATAAGTAGCCTATGATCTGCAATCTTCAATTTTGGAAACTGAAAATGTCAGTTAAAACTCAAAACCCTAGTAATTATGTATCCAGTATTAGCAGAATCGTCTTGGGCACTTATCTCTAAGTATGCTTATCATACCTCTAAAGTAAAATTCTATTATCTCTATCCATTCCTGTTTGTCATACTACAACATAACACTGTCTTCTAAAAATATCCTACAGCTAAGCCGAAGATGTTAAAATGACAAGCAGCATGCTGGCTTTGAATAACAGAGGCAATCAAAGTCTGTGTAAACAATGGAATTGGCAGTTTTGTTGTCTGATGTGTCCTCTATTCAGACCTTTTCCCTTCTTGTGTCCTATGTCTTTCAATGTCCTTGCTTTATGTCATTAATATCATGGGGATATTTTTACATTTCAGGGTAACCTGACAATGCGTACATCATTTTAAATCATGCAGAGACTTTAAAACAAGTGCATATATTGGTATGTAAATGCAGAGAGTATAAGATAATAATACAAAACAAAAACATGGTCCTTTTTTTGTTATGTTCTCAGTTTACTTTATTAATCCCAAATTAATGATGCATTGTAAAATGTGTTTGCAGTTTTGTACAGTTTCTTACAGACTTAGTAACTTTAAATCCACAATTATAGAATTGAACATCCTATCAATGATCCAGGCAGAAACTTGCATGGACTGATATACAAGCATGGTCACCTGAGAGTCATTTGGGGCCCATAGCTGTCATTGATAATAGGACCAATTTATGGTGAATGCCCAAGGATCATTAGATTCCATAAGAGGTGCAGTTAATCATTTGTGCTATGGCATTGTCAGGTTTTTTATGAGAGAATTACCATGGAAAAATAGAACAAAGCAGTTTTTTAAATAGACTTTATATAGTGACACTATCTCTATATAAAGCTGTTCAATTTCATTGTAAAAAAGTGCCAAATTTGCTATTACAAATTAAAACATGAGTTTGTATACAAACAGGTAAAAGGACATTAAACTCAACATTCATTAACCCATAAAGGGCCAGATTACAAGTGATTCGCTAACAGTTATGCGCAAGCGTTATCAGGTTTATCATGGCTATTTATGCGCATTGGATGTAGAGCTCAAGCTGAAAGTAAATACGAATGCATGAGTGCAATCATGATTTCCGCTAGAATGATTTCCGCATCCTCAGAACTCTGGTTAACAGTTTTACAAAACAAAAAAGTGTTGCAAAGCACGTCAAAAATACATTAAAAGTACAGTTACACTCATAACGTCACCATTTAAGAAAGAATTATTTTCAAAAAAAGTTATAAGGGTTCTAAGATATGAGGTCTCAGGTGTTAGAAAAAAAAGGCAGTTAAAGGGCTTTTACATAGAGATATATACATGTCTTAATATTTACAGACATATATACATATATAAACACATAAATGCATATGTACACACATATAGATCTAGTGCATTGGAACCCTTTGCAGTTAAGTAGATGAAAACATGTAAAAACATATGTATAGAATATTCATATTTATTAAAGTGTTATACTGTGTATTTACTGTAAATATATCACATTTCAATGTTCTGCACAAAGCAGAATATGTTCTATGTATTTTTAAATAGATATTCCTATATATATATATTCATATATCTATACCTATATATGAAGTGTAGCTATATATTGTACCATAATGCCATCATACACATATAGAAAATATGTATTTATGAATAAATAGAACATATTCTGTTATGTGAAAAACATTGGAATGTGAAATATTCATATTTTAATGTCGGGTTAGCGCACTTGAGAATATGCGATCGGGTTTGCACACGAGTAGGGTATAGTTTTTTTCTTAACTTTCTTTGCTCAGTTGACTTCTATGGGGAATACGTTAACTTGATTGCAATATTCAAAGTTCTGCTTAAGTTTTACTTATAACTGGTGCTAGACAACTTCTAGCAGAGTTAGCGTATGTGCAGGGGCTTTAAATACCACTCCACTTGTAATATGGCCCAAAATGTTAAATTACATCTAGTATAAAAGTTTTCTTTAAATGCAGATATTTTTAAAGAAATTATTTAAGATTTATAAAATAATAACTTTTGTGCCTCTAAACTTTTTTTTAACTTCCTGTTCTCACAGTGGTAAGCTATAACTTAGATAAGGTTGCAAAGAACAGTAAAGGGAACAGTAAAGCTCTATGCTTTTGATGTGGATGCTGAGTGACTTAATATTTTTCAAGAAATACAACCTAATAGTCTCCTACTCATTGTGTTGATAGTGTTGTCTCTTTCAGAAGCTCTGCTCAAATTCTCACCTTGATCTGCCCTTGTCATCAAGTCATTGAAGCACAAAGCAAGGAGCACAGGAGTGTTTACTTATTTCCTAGGTCCATTATCTTACACATTAATCACTGGTCTGGAACTTTTGGACAATGCTGAATCTGTTACCATTTTTTGTTCCTTGATTTTTATTCCTTCTACTGCCAGGTTTACAGTCTCAGATACTAAAATACCTACTATAATATTTCCATTCTTTAGACTATTAATTAAAAGAAGTTATTTTAATGTATGCAGAAATGAATGACATATACATCATTATTAATATCCACATCTATTATAATAGTATATATATTTATATAATTACTTACATGTATGAAGTTCTAAGGTAAAGTTCCACATTATAATTAAAACATAGTACTTTAACTACACATCATTTTTGCATTTTGCTTAGCTAAAGTATAATAAAAACTGACCTTCATTTACTAAGAAGACAGAGACATTTCATTAAAACAAAAATTAAATTGCCATGTTATCCGATTCATCATATTATCATGATTTGGATAGCTCCCACACTCAATACATAATCTGCTTTATACTAAAGACACTGGAATTTGAGGGATATGTCTCATTGACAAAAACTCTGATAACATTTAAATCTATAATAACTCTATAATATATCTATTTATTTGTGTTACTATCTATCAATCAATCAATCAATCAATCAATCTATCTATCTATCTATCTATCTATCTATCTATCTATCTATCTATCTATCTATCTATCTAGCTATCTGTCTATCTATTTAAAATTACACTTTTTTTAATGAAACAGAATCCAATGTAGACAGCAGGAGGATCTTGAGCTATGCTTGTCAAAATATTTGTTTGTGAAACATTATTTTATTGCCATACGTGCATGTAATAATAGGACAGAGACAACTGCAACATTGCACATAAAAACTGTACTACAAGTTTCAGTTATTCACATGTCCCAGATCACTCAAGGCTACAATACAGCCTAAAAAAACAAAAACAAGTAAATTCAAATAAATGAGCAATGTGAATAGTTTTGGAAAAAGTTTTCTTTGTGAACAAAGAACCCTTATGAGCCACTAGCAAGAAAAAAATAGAAGAGTTTTCACAATGTAAGCCTTCTCCTACAGCGACTTGTTATCAAGCAGCTTGTAAGAGTCCCTCAAATCTGCATTAAAATACATTTCATTTCATTCACTCATTTGCATTAATTTCTCCCATTATAACTGAAAATGGCTGAATGTCTCACTACACAATGCTGCAGCCTATAAAAAGCATCCGTGGTTGCACCAGATGCCAATTTGCTCGACTGAGTTCTTTTCATTCTGTTTGCCGATTCTGACAACTGGAGTTCCCCTCACAGTCCAAGGGACTGTTCAATTGGATTTGCTCTTGGTGACAAAATTGTTGCTTTGCTGAGAGGAGGGGGCGCTTTGACTGAGCGTCTATCACACTGCCATGGGAAAGCGAGAGGAGAATGATTCTCAGTGGCTTCTGATTTCCAGTATTTGTTCAGCATTAGGCCCACTTATCTTCACAAGAAAAAGCAACATGTAGAGAGAATGTGACAGGCAGAAATACACTCACTTGCTCGTTTATTCTCACTGAGCTATGTATTCAAACATGGGGCCCCGATCCACTGAAAGCTCCAGATCAGCTGCACTCAATTATCAAAGCTAATCCTTATAGCTCTATAAAGTAAATATTTCATTACTATTTTAAATAAACAGTCACTGAATCTAATGAAGCAAGGACTTATAAAGTGGCAGTGTCACAAAACTTGCTTCCATCATTAAGGGTAAAAAAAACACAGCAAGATATTCTACGAGTCAACAAATCACTACTTTAGACACAATAAGAATACTATAAATTTGTTGCATTTAATTTTCTACATAGATATTGAATTCATATATAATATACATACACAGTTTAATAGATGCAACGGTCAGTAAAAACGTGCTATTATCTAATATCATTTCAGAAATAAAATAATTCCATGAATGCATACATACTATTCACACAGTGTTTGTAATGACTCACTCTGATATTTCCCAATGGTATAGCCAGGGAGGGAAAATATCACTATAGTTGACTAGTCAGAGGAGATAAGTTAGTAGTCCAGAAGGAAACATTACTTGCCCTTTCAATGTTAAAAATAGGAAAAAAACCTACATTTTTTTATCAACTTAAACTTACTCTTGCTCATCTAGAATTAGTGGACAGTTCCAGCCCTGATTATAGTTATTATACAAATTTTGATTATTTTTTAGATCTGAAAATTGTAGTTTTTCCACTGCCCCCTTATAGGCAGAAGTGCATTCCATGGCATTCAGCATCCTGACCCTCCTATATCCTCAGTGGGTGTTTGATATGTGCAGGAGCATATTCGATTTATATCCATCCCTAACAGCAACAAATTATATAAGATAAACAATAGTCAAGAAGATTTTAAAGGGATGTAACAATGCAAATTTTACTAACAAAATGACAGATTTAAATGTTTTTGAATGCAATGTTTAATTTTCTATGCAGATTTAAAGTAGAGCTTTAATATTTACAATGTGCTCAATTCTAATCTGTTAGAAAAACAAAAGGTTTTTTTTTTCATGTTTTCTAATAGATTTCTAATTAACGGTTGGTATTGAATGATTTCTTATTAGTTCTAACCAGAGAGGTATCACACACTGTATTTTAATCCACTCTTTTGAAATGAATGAAATAAATTAATTATTTAAATGTATTTATTTATTTATTCCATAGTCCTGAGCATTTGAAAACCCATTTAGAGTATTTTTGTACACCACAGTTTTGCTGTTTGCATTTTTTTTTATGTTATTCACTCATTTCATGTTTTAATAAACATGACTACATCCTAAATCAATACAAATCTTAAAATAGTGAGAAAGTCATATTTTTTAAAAATATACAGAAAAATATTATATCTAAATATTTAATAATGATTATAAGTGTTTAGAGGTTTTAGAAATGTAAATAAATTAATCAAAATGATAGGAAGAGATTAACTACTCACATTTATGAAGTAATATAGTAAACTGAAATAAATAATTAATTGTCATATTTTAATTAATATCATAAGACAGTAAGATTATATGATTAAATCTTCAAGTATATTTACTAAATCTGAGGCTGGAATTATTGTTCATGAATAGTACTAGAGATTATAATCTCTAGCTGGAAAATAGTAGGTTTTGGAGTAATTTAAGAAGCACTACTTTACAGAAAGAGTGGTTAATTCACTGAATAGACTGGTAAGAAAAAAGACTATTTGGGAAATCTCAAACATCTGGGATATGGATGAAGCTATTCTAACAAATTAAGCTTATACTTCAAAACAAAATATAGACAGAGATGATGGGCCTATTTTACCACCTGTCAAAATCTATGTTGCTTTATGTTACTAGGTTCTAGAAATGCAGATGCTTATGCTGTAAGTACCATTATTTATATCTCCAAAATTAACTTTTCTCATTTAAGAACCAGAAAGTTTGGGATCCAGGAGTAGAACCTGGGCATCCCGTGGCAGGTAATCATGGTGGCAATGCCTGGGCATTGAAGGGTCATGGCTGTACATGCTGGGGCAAAGTTTAGGTTTTCCTAATTGTGAATTAGTCATTCCTGTGCTTGGTTTGGGAAATCCTGGGTGGTCAGTTAAAGTTTTCGTCAAGAGAAACACAGAGGAAAAACTAGGAAGAGCAAGTCAGAGCACCAAATGGTGACAATCTTGCAAATTATGAGACAACAGTGAGTCCTGATTATGAGCTAAATTATGAGTGGAGAACTATTTACTGTTTCTGCTCAAGCGTAAACAGTGCTAGACAGAATGTTTTTTCCACCTGTTGGGTTATGCACATATTACAAGTTGAAAGTAAAATGTTTGCGCACAAACACTAACCCAATGAGTGCAAAAAGTGGAATAGAATATTGCAAACACGTTAACGTATTCCCCCATAGACTTCAATGGAGCGCGAAAACAGGAAAACAAACAACTAACAACCATTCTCGCGTGCTAACCTGATCACATTTAACCAAGTGCGCTCAACCCGACATGAATATGAATATTTCACATTATAATGATTTTCACAGAGAAGAATATGTTCTTAAAGAGCAATGAGGGTCTGGCAGCACATAGTAGTAAAATGTAAAGCTTTATTTTGCAATACTTTCAGGCACACAGGTACATCATAGACTGAACGTCTGTTTTTATTATTCTTAAATAAATATTTCTATATATAGCTGATGGATTTTTGGTAAAATAATAATTAAGAAAAAGTATTACAAATTATTTAACATACTATAAAATATATAGATATATTCTATTGATTATTTAGAATATTTTACAGTATGTTTAATAATTTAAAATAATTTTCTTATTTTTTAAAATATGTTATATGTAATATTTCAATAATGCACCTTAAGATTACTACGTTTTCATGTGCACTAACCTGATCACAATAAGATCTAAATAATGAAACACAATATGTTCTTCATATAGAAAATAATGCAACAGGCCAAGTGTAAGGACGGAGCCCAAAACGCACGTCGCCTGTGTGTGTGACGTCAGATGCAAGAGCGATGCAAGCGGGACCTTTGAAACGGCTGTGATACTTCTGGGATACCTTGTATGTGAAGCGGTGTCTTTTTCAATGGAAGGGTACTACTAATGAGTGGCATACCATGCTGATGAGAAGGATCACTTGTGCATAAATTCCCGGAGGGCTGGGTGAGATTGCTCATAGAGCGGAGTTTGTTCCTTTCTTTCTGACCCATTGCAACTGCATACATACTGGCGGACTGTTGTCCTTAAGTGCCGGTATTACTCCTTACACCTTGCACGTAAAATTTATGCTGCAGATATCGGTACTTACATTAACCCTATGCTTCTAACAAGGCAATCCTTTTGCATGAACTGCTTAATCAATCTGCTTAAAATCTTTGCATTTCTAAACGCTTGCATATAACCTTGCTGCATTTATATTCAAGTTTACAGTTTACTTATACTCGGAAGACACATGTTGTCTAAAATTGGACACTCTTGACAAGGGCTTGGCTCATTTTATGTCATGGACTGACGTCTATTAAAATGTAATATGCTTTACCTCTGGGTTCCCCGAGGAGGTCTCCAGAAACCTATGCAAAAAGTATAAGTTTATCCCTAGCCATAAGTATATCTCTCACCTTGGTGTTAAATTATCCAACTCTCTCCCCCAAATTATTGAAGATAACTTCAAACCCCTTTTGACCGAGCTTCGGTCTCTGCCTTTACGATGGAACTTCAAATGTGTATCTTGGTTAGGGCGCATAGCGGCCCTAAAGATGAGCTACCTTCCTAAATTTACGTACGCCCTCCGCTGTCTCCCAATTAGGGTACCCAGAACCCTTCTCGTACAGTTCCAGAGCACTTGTACTAAATACATCTGGCAGGGTAAGCCCCCTAGAGTTGCCCATAATGTTTTGCAATACCCTAGAATGCACGGCGGTGTTGCTTCTCCCTCTATTTTTAGGTATGCCGATGCCGCTATGCTCACCCATATCTCCCAATGGGGAGTTAAGGAGTCAGATTGCAAATGGAGGACAATTGAACAAGCCTCCCTACCACACAATCTTGCCCTGAGGGACCTAATATGGACGCCACCCCATTGTAGAAGGAACCTAGGCGCCTCTAACCCGATTATCAGGGAATGCCTGTCCGCCTGGGACCATCTAAGACATAATCCTAAGGTAGCCCCTCATCCGTCCCCAATTACTTCCATAGCCGGCCTCCTGTCCGGTTTACCTAATTCACACCCGATTGCCTGGGCTAGGCTGGGTGTCACGAGAGTGGTGGACCTTTGGTCTACCTCGCCTCATACAACCTTCTCCCCCTTTAACCAACTTGATGTCTCTCCGTCCACACCCCTGTATATGAAGTTTGAATACTCAAGAGTTACTAGCTTCTTGTCAAGGTGGGGTTTCAAACCCTCTTCGCCTCGGCAGCTCACCATCTGGGAAGCTCGATGGCAACAGGGGCTCAGGCTGGGCAAACCACTATCCTTACACTATACCCTTATGGAGGGTGCTGTCCCAGCTGACAAAGCCCAACATATTTTGAAATGGGAACGGAAGTTAGACTTCATGAAACCCCTCACAGAGTGGCAACGTACGCTCTTATTGACGAAGAAAACCCTCCATTGCATTACCATCCTTGAAACCTACGTTAAGGTACTCACGCATTGGTACTACGTCCCAGCTAGACTTGCAAAAATCTTCCCTGGAGTCTCCCCCACCTGTTGGAGAGACTGCTCACATATAGGGGATATGATCCACATTTGGTGGAGCTGCCCCAGACTCAAACCTATCTGGAACAAATGTTTTTCTACACTAGCCAGCTTAGGTATCAGCCTACCCAGAACACCCAAGACGGCTCTATTCCATTTAGGCACATGTAAACTACCCAAACATTATGGTTCGCTTAGTATTTACCTCCTGTCAGCTGTTAAACTTAATATAGCGAGATCTTGGAAAAGATCCCTCCCCCCAGCCTGGTCAGATATTATATCCACTATGGCCTACATATACTCCATGGAGAAGAGCATTTATTATGCCTCTGGTAGGACTGATTTCTTTGAGCTGGTATGGTCCGATTGGAAAAATAGGTTTGACACTCTCTGGCTCCCCAGCTTCGACACCTAGGTGAAAGTACACCCCCAACCACATCGGCAGAAGGCCTGGCCTTACCCTTGTATACCTGAACTGGCTCTTTTCATGACCCTTCCCCTTCCCCTAAAGTCATCTTAACATATTCCTCTCCCTTTTCCCCCTATCTCCCGTCCCCCTCCCCCCCCCTCTCGACGTTACCCTACATCCTGTTGGAATGCTGACACCCCTTTAATAGGTATTAACGTCATGACTGTATTGCCTACGTTTTATGTCCTGATGTACTTGCATTTGATGTACGATTGTCTCGTACAGTTGTTGTATCTATCATTCTTTTATTACAAAAAACGAATAAAAAATTACAAATAATTTTTTTTTTTTAATATGCTGGGGACGCCCAGTGATACTGTGTTTTACTATGTTTTTGCATCCTTGCAGAATTGTGCATTATATATGTGTTCTCACTATTATATATTAAAATATTTATTTTTTCACTTCACCATACATATGACTAGATATGACCTTTATTTGCATACTGGGACAATGGGACAGTTATATTTATTTGTATTATTATTTTATTTTTTATTTTTTTTAAATAATTTTTTTTATTGAAGGCAACAAACATATTATAATGGGCAGATTACAGAATGCAGATAGGACCGCAAGTCCAGACATATAAGGAATAGCATATTCACTTTACATAGAAATCAGTGTAACAGTAAATCAGGTGTCTGAACCTTGGAGGCTATTTATAGAAGTGCCTATTTTCCTTTTTGGTGCAGTAAACATAAGAAAAACAGTATATATATACATAAAAGTTAGTAGAAGATGGGTACTGCTTCCCATAACTGTGGGCTTAAACCACATAATTTAGGTAACAAAGGTAATAACATATGAGCAAGTATTAGTCCAGTCACAGCCATCATCGAACGTCTGTGATTTCATCAGAGCAAAACATACAAAATCAGGTGTATATGGGAGAGGGGGGTAGGGGAAAGAAGGGGAAGGGAAAAGCTCAGAGAAGAGGGAAAATAAAAGAATCCCAAAGAGAAGAAGAGGGAGGAAAGTTCTGGGATACTCTCAATAAGGGATGCAGCATAGTCTATTCTAGTCTCTAGTTTTTGCGTGCAGTGAGTTCCAAGGCTCCCATATCTGAGAGTACAAGTCAAGGGTGCCTCTAGTGATAGAAACCACCTCCTCCATGCCTCTGATGTAATTGATCATTTCTAACACTTTGTGTAGTGGGGGGGGGGCAACCTGCGAGTTTCGTTGCCATCATGATATATATGAATAGGTGTTTTTGGGCCTTGGTGCTCTGGGGAAGGTCTATGTGGAATAAGCATCTCTCTAGGGTTCGAACTGTTGGGATGCCTAGTTTGTCCCACAGATCTAGTACCTCTTTCCACAGATTTTGTATTCAGGGGCATTCCCACCATATGTGTTTATCGTCACCTCTATTTCCACAATTCCTCCAGCAAAAGTCTGAGTGAGTGTGTGAGAGCCTGTGCAGTCTAGCCGGAACCCAGTACCATCTAGTCAGGAGCTTGTAATAGAGTTCAACCAGCGCGACACAGTGGATTGCCTTTTTAGTTAATATAATAGCACTCTCCCAGCTTCCTGGTTCCCCAACAAATCTAAGGTCCCTTTCCATGCTAGGATTTATGGGTCTTTTTTAGTTTTATGGAGTCTATTAAGCATTTATAGTGTATTGTCATAGGTCTCTGTCCCTGTAGGCCTGCCTTCCATCTTGTCTAAATAAGGTCATGTCTCTAAGGGTCGAGGTGGTAAACCCCCAACTATGTAAAATGGATCGAAATCTCATTGACTCAAATGTGAGTTTGTGGGGGATGTCGAATTTTAGATTCATTTCGTTGGTAGTGAGTCAACTGGCCCCATCATATAAGTCTGTGAGGATACGTAATCTCAAGGATTCCCAAAGTTTGGGGTTAGATTCAGGGAGGCCCAAGATCAGGCCCCTGATACTATGGATTGGGGAAGGGTGAGGAGCTACCTGGGGATAGTGTCTTAGTTTGTGCCATGCTTTTAGACAATCGAGTAAGACTGAATTATTGATTGAAAATTTATTTAAGCAGTGTTGGGGGAGCCATGGGAGATCTTGTAAAAGAACATTGGCAGGAAGCGATGCTTGCTCTATCTTGTACCATCTGAGGCATTCCACTGAACCCTGCCAGTTAGAGTTATGCGTCAACATTGCGGTGTCATAATAGGATTTTAAATTATTATTGGTAACTATTGGTAATTGTAAGATAGTTGTTGCCCCAAACATAGGTGTTTAAGACCGATTGAAATCAGACTAGGAGAGCTTTCAGAACTCCTAAGGGCAAGCATCTAAAGAGGTAGGTAAGCTTTGGGAGCAGCATCATCTTGAAAGCAGAGATTCTCCCCATCCAGGATATCTCTCTGTATCTGGGTAACGTGACATTGTGGGTTAGGGATTGTAATATACGAGAGTAGTTCCCCTCCACCACCCTTTTCGGGTCATGTGAGATGAACACCCCCAGATGTTTAATGCCATCTCTATTCCATCTTAAGGAATATTGCTCCCGGAGGTTGACAATTTGGGTCTCAGGTATGTTTAGGGGATAGGCCTCAGTTTTATCAACATTTAGTTTATAGTACGAAAGAGTACCAAAGAGTCTAAATAGATCCAAGAGGGGGGTAGCGATCTAATGGGATCCGATAGAAAGACTGTGAGGTCATCAGTGAAGAGGCTCAGTTTCTGAAGGGTACCATGAAGAAAGAGGCCTTTAATGTCTTGGTGTTGACGTATCGCGGCCGTTAAGGGCTCAATGGCTATAGTGAATAGAAGTGGGGACAGGGGACACCCCTGTCTGGTTCCATTACTGAGAGAAAAGAGGTTAGAACAGAAGCCCAATCCTCTCACTCTGGCTGTGGGGCCAGAATATAAGGCTCTAACGGCCACTTGAAAGGCTCTCGGGATACCCATTTGTTTCATAACATCATCCATATAATCCC
The DNA here is from genome assembly GCF_027579735.1 of Bombina bombina. NCBI lineage: Eukaryota > Metazoa > Chordata > Amphibia > Anura > Bombinatoridae > Bombina > Bombina bombina. The sequence goes on along the minus strand of NC_069501.1, from coordinate 905,330,460 downwards.
ACCTGACCCTGTCAAAGGCTTTTTCGGCATCAAAAGACAGGGTCAGGAGTGGGAGGCCCATTCTCTGCGACTCTGTGAAGATATTTAAAAGTCTCATAGTGCTATCAGAGCCCTGTCTAGACCGGGTAAACCCAACTTGGTCTCTATGGATGATAGTAGGTAGCAGTTTAGATAATCTACTAGCCAAAATTTTAGCAAATAGTTTGACGTCTATGTTTATGAGCGATATGGGACAATAGCTAGAACACAGCTGAGGATCCTTCCCTTCCTTAAGTATGGTTAAAATACTGGCCTCAAGAAACTCAGGTAGTAATGAGCCCAATTTGAAGGCTTGGGTAAAGAGCCTCTGTAGGTAAGGTGAAAGAATGTCACTATAGGCTCTATAGAATAGAGGGGAAAAACGTCCAGGCCAGGGGTCTTATGGAGCTTTAACTGTTTAATTGCTCTCTTGATTTCAAGTAAATTAATAGGTTTGGATAGCTGTTCAACTCGGTCCTCTGTCAATTTAGGTATATTTAGTGTATTTAGAAATTCAGTTATAGTCGGGCGTTGTGCTAGGTCTATGTTTTCCTGTTTCTCAATATTATATGTTTCCATAGTCGGTTCTAAATGCCTCACCTATCTCTTTTGGGGAGTAAACCACTCTACTTTCTGTTTTAATTTTTTGAATTCGGGATGACTTGAGTCTCGCTCTAAGTTTATTTGCCAGAAGCCAATCTGTTCGGTTTCCTTGGTAATAGATCAATTGTTTAAACCAGAGGATATTTTCCTATATCTTTTTTAATTCTTTATTTGTTATTTCTGCCCGAACCTCTCCAATGCATGTGGCTAATTTACTAGAAGGGCCTGTTTTATTATCCCTCTTTAATGTTCTTAATTCTCCAAACAGCTGTGCTAGGGTTGCCCCCTTTTCTCGGTGTAGCCGAGCTGCCCTTTTTCGGAGAGTTCCTCTAATGTATGCCTTCATAGAGGCCCATAAGATGTCATCTTTAGTTTGTCCAAAGTCATTGAGTGAGAAAATATTCTGTTAAGTCTTTGGCTGTCTGAGTTGACCATGGGTTCTTAACTAGGTAGTTTGAGAGTCTCCATGTCCCCTTCCCACCTCCTTTTGGAGAGAAGGATAGGTCGACCGAGACCATATCGTGGTCCGACCATGGACACTCTATGATCTGTGCTCAGGAGATATTGTCAAGAGACCAAGAGTCACAGAAAATTGTGTCTATTCGGGAGTAAGAGTTGTGAGCTCTGGAGAAGAACGTGTAGTCACGATCAGAGGAATTTAAACATCTCCAAGAGTCAAATAGGTTATATTGTGTCATGATGTTCTGGAATTTCTTAGACTCTATAACTACTTTATTATCGGGTTTGAGTTTCTTGGGGTGGATTTTGTCTAAAAATGGGTCGCAGGTGAGGTTAAAATCTCCTCCCAACAGAAGAGGCCCTATTTGTATTATTATTTTGAGGTGTCTATTCTGGTGTACACCTTGGTCCCGGGCATTATTATCTTTGTATAATATACTTTACCTTTCAATTGAACCTTATACCTTAGTGCTTATCCATAATTTTGTATATATATATATATATATAATATTTAGTAAATATTGGCATGTATACCGCAATAATAAAATGTAACCACAATGAAAGATAACTGATATAAACTCTCTGAAACAAGATTTTCTTTAAATGTAGTGGGAATATGGGGAGCAGGCAAAATAGTCGGTAATTGAAAGGATTATTTCAACATATTGTATCAGAGGAGGGACAGATATAAGTGGAGTAGAGAAATAGACTGAGAAGTAACTTATATTGTCAAATATTGGAATCCACAGACATTGTGAGACACATACTTCTTGTGATGATCCATATATAAAATATCTACTGGTCTAATTAAGTATTTTTCTTGGTAACCCTGCATGTCATAAAACATGCTACATTCAGAACAAGCTGAAATTTAAATGGTAATAAAATAGCAAGGGAAAATTTAAGGCACATACAATAATCCAGAGATCAAACTTCATATTTGTATTATAACCTCCTCATAAGAAAATCAACTGTTGTAAACCATAATGTTCTAGTTCAAACAATATCCCCCTAAGATTTCGAATTTATTATAGCATTCATCTCCAAGACAAAAGACCTGATATAGGAAAAAAGCCTCTTTTTAGCAAAAAGCGTGGTTGTTATTTATGGCTCAGATGAGAAGAATGAGTTTGGGGAATTTATCAGAGATGAAGGTATGAAATGTTTTAGCTTGTTCTTTTCTTTCTAATCCATAAACCATTTTCTCAGCCACCCAAGTGAATTCTAATGGAACTGAAGTGATGAAATAATATTTCTCTAGCCCTTTAACACTTTATTTACTGTGCATTTTTATCAAATACTTCAATTTTTTTTATTAAATTGTATTTTAAGAGGCACATTTTTGCATAGAACTTACACAATATAGATAATTATCAACTCTTGATTGTTTGCATAAAATAAGAGTTTTAAAGAAATGTTACTAAAGGTCTACAGTTCTTTTCAGAAACCTGGTTTGTATAAAGGTATTTCTTCAAACTAAAAATGAATTTAGATTGTTATTGTTATATATCAAGTCTGCGGAATCTGTTGGCGCTCTACAAATACCTGATAATAATAATAATAATAATAATAATATATATATATATATATATATATATATATATATATATATATATATATATATATATATATATATATATATATATATTAATCAATAAATAATAAAACAACACATGGCACATTTCTGGTGCAAGTTTCAATGTCTCTCCAATGTGCCCTGCACCATTTTGTAAAAATAAGGTATTATTTTTAAATTTGTGCATATAGAAATGACATAAAGGATAAAAAAAAAAAATCATATAGTAATGTTCATACATTTTAGCTTTGCAAGTGTCGCTGATTAGCAAATCTGTAAACTAATATAAGGCAACATATTCCATTAACTGTACACACTGTTATTGTCTTTTGTGCAACTGATTAATTATATCTTTCAGTGGCCCTAAAAAGATAACATATTTCATATCGAAGACCATGCACTGATAGAGAGATTTTTAAAAAAAAGGTAATTTTCTTTAAAATATGTTTAAGTGCTTTAAATATAATCTTCATTATATGAGAACCTTGTTGTCAAAATATTGGTCAAATCTTGCTTGTTGGGCGCAAATGAACAGTAGCTTTAAGCAAGGGTAACATTAAAGGGACAGTCAACCATAGAGTTGTTATTGTTTTAAAAGATAGATAATCCCTTTATTACTCATTCCCCAGTTTAGCATAACCAACACAGTTATATTAATGTACTTTTTACCTTTGTGATTACCTTGTATCTAGGAACCTTCTTCCAGCCCCCTGATCACATGACTGTGACTATTTCTTATCTATTGTCTTAAATTTAGCATTGTTTTGTGCTAGATCTTAAATAACTTTCTTTGCCTGAACACAGTGTTATCTATATAGCCCATGTGTACTTTCTGTCTCTTTGTGTTGAAAAGAGATTTAAAAAGCATGTGATAAGAGGCAGCTCTCAAAGGCTTAGAAATTAGCATATGAGCCTACCTATGTTTAGTTTAAACTAAGAATACCAAGAGAAAAAAGCAAATTTGATGATAAAAGTAAATTGGAAAGTCAATTAAAATTAAAAGTCCTATCTGAATAATGAAAGTTTAATTTATACTTGACTGTCCCTTTAAAAACGAGTGTGATTAAGTAAGTACCTATGGGGTTATGAAACAGGTGGGGCTTTGTCAACAGTGTATCTAGGGACTAAAAAAAACAACAAGTAACTAATAAAAATAATTCTGTGGCATAATGGACTCCGTTTACTGTTGGTCTTGTGGACATGATTCACTACCACAAATCATGTCCACCAGACCTTGCTGCAAACAGACAGCATATGCAGTCCTCTTTTGACATTGCACAAGCATTGCACCAGCAATCCTTGTGCAATGCTGCCCCCTGCTTGCTGGTTGCCAATCAGTCGCTAACAGGAGCTGTCAATTTCAATCCACCACCTTTTAAGTGGCGGACATGTTAAGAAGCAAGCCTGAAAAGAAGGGCCTCTGAAGCAGCAATCCCTGTTTGGTAAATAGAGCTAGAGGGGCTGATTTACTATGCAGCGTATGCGGCAGTTTCAGCGCGAGTCTTCAGGCTCACAGGAAACAAGAGTTAAAAAGCAGCGGTCCTAAGACTGCTACTCCTTAACTCGTCCGCCACCTCTGAGCCGGTGGACAACAATCATGATTGACTGCTAGTGGAGGATTGCCCGCAAATGTGCAGGGGGCGACATTGCACAAGCGTTTCACTAGAAATGCTTGTGCAATGATAAATGTCTGCATTTATCAATGTGGGGCGGACATGATCCGCTACAACGGATCATATCCGCCCGCACATTCATAAATCGGCCCCATAGTCTCCAAAAACATTTGCTATAGCAGAATGGTAAAGATGGACAGATCACACTGCAAAACATGTCAGCAATACCACCTGTAATTTATATTGTTTAAATGTGCTAGTGATCTCAATCCCATAGCAATGACTAACAAACTGATGCACTAAAATGTTATATCTTGTCTAAGTTGTATAGTCAAATTTTAGAGATTTTAAAGGGATATTGAAACCCACATTTTTTCTTTCATGATTCAGATAGAGCATGCAATTTTAAGCAACTTTCTAATTTACTCCTATCAATTTTTCTTTATTCTCTTGATATCTTTATTTGAAAAAGCAGAAATATAAGCATAGGAGCCAGACCATTATTGGTTCAGCACCCTGGACAGTGCTTGCTGATTTGTGGCTATATTAATCAGCAAGTGCTCACAAGCTTACATTCCTGCTTTTTAAAATAAAGACACTAAGAGAATGAAGAAAAATTGATAATAGGAGTAAATTAGAAAGTTGCTTAAAATTGCATGATCTAGTTAAATCATGAAAGAAAAAAAATTGAATGTGTGTCACTTTATATGGTATCTATGTCTTCCTAATTTGTAGAAAACCAATAATTTGTCATAAGATTGATCAGGTAATATGAATGTCACAAGTATGCTTACTTGGTTCAATAAAGTGTTCCAGTATCGCCTTGCAATGTCTAGCAAAATGTGCAGAGCTAATAGTTACCACTAAAGCATTTCCAGCTATAAACAAGAAGTAAGTAGAACAAAAATACCTGTTTTCATAAGGACCTGAAATCCCACACAGCTATTTATATTTAGGTGGAACACTTACAATATAAATTTAGTTATATAATAATTATGAATCTTAATTGTCCAACACTTTAAAAATAGGAGCTCAGTCTTGTTGTCCCTTCCATAGCTGGAACTCTCCATAAAACACCAGAATCACCCTTACAATGTCCTGGGTCACCTTTGAATTCTGGATCATGCATGCTTAGCTTTGTTAGACACAGACTTTTTTTTTATTTATTTTAGATCTACACCAATATTACTCAAGTTTATTGATGAAACAGCATACATTAAAAGAATAACCAAGAATTAAGGGCAACAAAACTATGAATCACTTACCATTACTTACCATATTATTATACACTTGATAATTCACCCAAAAGCACCACAATCTCATTATTTAGTACATAGAAAAACCTAAATAAGTAGTATTTTAAGAAGTTAACCTTTTGGATAGCTGAGATATGATGATTTACCAACTGATTCGTTTTTTTTTTAAATTAAATACATTATAGATATTACATCTGATCCACCTGTGCAACTAAAATGAAATTGTGATCTACTATATAGATTATAGACAGCTAATGCCCTTCATACATTTCTCCTCAAGAGTTTGAAAGAAATTGTTAGATTTAAAGTATTCTCATACAAGTACATACAAGCATCTTAAAAGGTTATTGAATGAGATGATGAGAGAAAAAAGATTTTAAAAAGTAAAAGCTATAGAGCAACAATATTATGCAGAAGGTACAAAGCTACATAGTTAAAACTGAATATGTGATGCACTTAGAATTAACAATGACAATTTCAAGTATAAATAGACTAATTCTAGTTACTCCGAAAACCAGGTCACAGCTGAATTTTCCATATCCAGTCTTTACAAATTAATTAGGACAGAGGTTTAACCAGTGATGCATAAAAGATACTCTGTTTTAACACATGTGATTAGATATAATGCTTAAGGGTTATTATCAGAAACAAATAAACAATTAATATCTATCTTACACCCTCCAGTGAATAATTGTTGGTACAGCATTAAAATCCCTCAGTCAGTTTGAGTTACCAGTTGGAAAATGAAATGTGTCACACACACATATTATGTTTATGTATTTTTTTTTATTTACTTCAGTTATATTATGTATTCCTTAAGACATAGTAGTTCTTATATTTCTAAAAAGTGTTTACAATATGTTAATCTAAAAGATCAATATTTGCCTATATACAATTTTTGTACTGATAATTTAAATGTAAAATGTATGATGCTTATAAAAGAGATTTCTCATTCCTATAAATGTCCTGATTTATAAAGTGAGGCCTGGGTTCACCCTAACACCAACCATGGCCTACTCCATTCACTGAACATTTGAGGTTCCACCCTAAAGTCTCCTTGACTCAGCCTAGACTTCCCAGTTATCCACCCGGCATGGCTCAAAGGGATAGTTCCTAATCCTCTTGTAAAACGTATAACTGATGGTGACAACAAAAACTTACAATGGAAATTCTTGTCACTACTACTAGTAACATTGATATCTTGAATATAATCTATATCAGTGGTTCTCAACCAAAGTGACCTCAAGGTCCGGTAAATTTTAGCTAGACATGTCCTGGGCCCAGTAGTTTATTTATATATATATATATATATATATATATATATATATATATATATATATATATATATATATATATATATATATATATATATATATATATATATATATATATATATATATATATATATAGTGAGCAGCAGGGGCGGGCTGATCAGCCAGGCAAATAGGACCTGGGCCGAGGGACCAGCAAGTAGGGGGGCCCACAAATGGTCATCAGTAACAGTAACTAAGCAAATAAGTGTGGGTTTAGTGGGGGCCCTGGCAGGGGTCTGTCGCTGTGAGGGCCATGGAGTGTGGGGTCTGGCCCTGGAGGTTGGGTGTCCGGGGGTCCTGGCTCTGTAGGATGAGGGGCCTGTTGGGGGCAGGGCAGGAAGGCTACCATGTACATTTGCATACCATTTAATACATTTTGGTCAGTGTGAGACAGTGTTCCTTGCACCTGGTTTGCAGTGGGGTAAGAGTGTGCAGTGGGGGCATGACAGGTCAGGGCCCACCAGCAGGGCTATCACAGCCCGGTACTGGGCCACGGCCCGGCTGTTGAGAAACCAGGATCTATATCATTAGGTCATATACTATATGCAATCAAACATTTTCTAGCACAGAAATGAAAGAGAAGCAAATAAATCAGCATTTGAAATCATTATTTGCATGATACATTCCAGATATTTAAATTAATACAGCTGATACTAGGTGCCTATTTGAGCACAACTTATGACTCAAAACAGAAAACTGCCACAGTTCTACTAGTTTAGAAACATGCATCCTCCAGTTATAAAAAAAAAAAGTAGTTACATTTAGGATCAGAACATTAATTTTATTATTATGTTCAAAATGGAAAAAACTGTAACATTTTTAATTTTATCTTTTAGGTGCAGGGTCAGCCCATTTATATGGGAATGCTCTTGAGAGCAATGGATTAAAGCGTCAATCAGCAAAAACAGCTATTTTATATACAAAGTAAACATAAAGCAGTAATTTCCCATACATTTTATACTATAACAAGTAATTAGGACTACATTAAAGGGAAACCAATTGTACAGTTAAATTTTCCTTTAAATTCTCACAAGAGCAATCCTGCAATCTTGCAGCCTGTTCTTGCCCAAACAATTGTACAAGAGCAGAGCCAGTCAATCACCACCTAAAAAATTGTGGGTCCATGGTAAGAATAATTCACAACCTAGTATTAAAAGCGGCTAAACATTGCTCATATAAAAGAGACAGTCTAGTCAAAATTAAACTTTCATGATTCGGTGAGGGCATGTAATTTAAAACTTTTCAATTTACTTTTATCATCAAATTTGCTTTGTTCTCTTGGTATTCTTAGTTGAAAGCTAAACATAGGTAGGCTCATATGCTAATTTCTAAGCCCTTGAAGGCCACCTCTTATCTGAATGCATTTGACAGTTTTCACAGCTAGAGGGCGTTAGTGTATGTGTGCCATATAGAGAACATTGTGCTCACTCCTGTGGAGTTATTTATGAGTCAGCATTGATTGGCTAAATGCAAGTCTGTCAAAAGAACTGAAATAAGGGGGCAGTCTGCATAGGCTTAGGTAGAAGGTAATCACAGAGGTAGAAAGTGTATTAATATAACAGTGTTGGTTATGCAAAACTGGGGAAAGGGTAATTAACGAATTATCTATCTTTTTAAATAATACAAATTCTGGATTAGACTGTCCCTTTAACAGTCGAGCCAAACACATAACAACACATAAAAAACTTTAGGTCTCCAATCGCACTAAAGAGTTAGTGCGATTGGAGACCTGAAGTAAATAAAGAAAATAAAAGTACATTAAAACAAAGTATTACACACACACACACACATATATATATATATATATATATATAAATGAATATATATGTTAATTGAAATAAATGTTTAAAAAGTGTTTTCAAGTGATATGGTATATATATATATATATGCGCATGTTTGTGTGTTTGTATGTGTGCATGCATGTATGTATATATATATATTTAAATCAAAATAACATTTTCTACTGAGCAAAGAGAAAAGTTATTTAAACTATTTTGTAGCGCACCTTTGTTAATGCACCTTCGGGTTAGCTCTAGAGTGAAAGCCAGAAAAGAGTCTTGTAGTGTTCCCCAAAGAAAACTATTAAAGGGACAAAAAAACCTTTTATTTTTCAAATAGGGCATGTAATTTTAAACAACTTTCCAATTTACTTTTATCAACAATTTTGCTTTGTTCTCTTGGTATTCTAGTTGAGAGCAAACCTAGGAAGGCACATATGATAATTTCTAACCCCTTGAAGGCCGCCTCTAATCACATGCTTTTGTATTTGCTTTTCACAGCAGGGGAGAGTAGTTCAGGTAAACCCTATAGATAGCATTGTGATCACGCCCGTGGGTTGTGGCAGACACTGCACTAATTGGCTAAACTGCAAGTCAATAGATAATAACTAAAAGTCATGTGATTAGGGGCGGTCAGAAGGTGCTTAGATACAAGATAGTCACAGCAGTAAAAAGTGTATTAATATAACAGTGTTGGTTATGCAAAACTGGGGAATGGGTAATAAAGGGATTATCTATCTTTTTAAACAACAAAAATTCTGGTGTTGACTGTCCCTTTAAGTGATTGATTTATTATCTGACCTCCAGATGTTGACACACCTGAAGCTTTTGCTTGATGTTACTTTTTAAGTTGTAATATGAGCACAAGAATAGGAGCGCTATTGATTTAACTTAAGCGTTGTTAGTGCTCAACAGCGCTAATATTTTTGTGCTCCACTTGTAATCTAGGCTATAATATTTAAAGAAAATCAATCCAAAATAATGAAGAAAATATGGAGAAGGTCATTATAATTTTGTTTATATGACTGTAGGGTTAAAATGTCTCTCTGTCTTTCCCACCTCGATACATGTACAGCAGTGACAGTATACTGTAAAATAGTTTTCCCTTAATGTGTTTACAATTGTTTTTTTTTACCAACTGCAGAGTAAAAAAAAAAAAATGTATGAAAATTAGCTTTTTAAGGCTTATTTGAGTATATTAAAGCTCTGATTTTGTGTTTTGAAGCCACAGCCTAATAAAATAGGTTGAGCTTGTAGGTATAATCAGATCTCATTACTGTATCACATTGTGTACATATACCTGCTTCTTTATCTTATATCTATCCTTAAAACAATCACCAATACTTTGATAGAACAATGGAAAATCAACATTTTATTACCTTATCTCTGCTTTATCACACTGGGAGTGTCATTTCTTCTGCTGGCTTTGTTTACAAAGCTTATCTATAGCTAGTACGCGCGGCCACAAACTTTCAGAATAGGTGGGGATACCACATGCTAAATTAACAATTTCAAATGCCAATATAAGGGTAAAGGAGCTACTTGTAAACAATTTAATACACTCCAGCAGGTAAAGTGGATCATTGGGAACAAATTAAAGGTGAGAACATTTTTGAGTAAACTGTGCCTTTAAGGATTGCCAGAAATCCACTATTGAACTGGACAGTCCAGTATTTTAGCAGGCTGTCCAGTAAGATCTTCCCAAAAATACTGGACAGATAAATGTTCAGTTTTTTGAGTCTATGGGGCCCACTTATCAAGCTCCGAATGGAGCTTGTGGGCCCGTGTTTCTGGCGAGTCTTCAGATTCGCCAGAAACACCAGTTATGAAGCAGCGGTCTAAAGACCGCTGCTCCATAACCCTGTCTGCCTGCTCTAAGCAGGCGGACAGGAATCGCCGGAATTCAACCCGATCGAGTACGATCGGGTTGATTGACACCTCCCTGCTGGCGGCCGATTGGCCGCGAGTCTGCAGGGGGCGGCGTTGCAACAGCAGCTCTTGTGAGCTGCTGGTGCAATGCTGAATACGGAGAGCGTATTGCTCTCCGCATTCACCAAGGTCTTGCGGACCTGAGCCGCAATGTCGGATCAGGTCCGCAAGACCTTTGTTAAATAGGCCCTCATGAGTGCTAGCTAAATGTAAAAATACTCATAAGCCTAAACACATTACAAATATGGAGCAGAAAGAAGTGAGGGGCAGTCATGAGGGTTAAATCACTTCTTGTTATGTGTTACTGGCAGCTAAACAGAGAAAATTATTTATATATATGTACCTGGCAGTAAAGCAGTAAAGCAATAAAAGCAGTAAAATGAAGTTTTATTTGTGCAAAATGTACTTTGTGGTTTTTAATAGTGAGGACTGAGGTAGAACTTTTTGGGGGCAATGTGTGACATCTAATAATGTGCCCAGTCATCAACAGATTTGCAGTATTTTCGAGGAGGGCAGCTGGCAGAATTAGTTCCTCACACAAATTTGCCAATACATTTACTAGTTTACAACTACAACTTCTTCACTAAGACAACAACTTCTTCACTAAAATATAGGAGCAATCTGTTTGTTGTGCAGAAATAAACACTGCAATTTGAGCAATTAGTGTTTCATAATGAAATGTAAAAAAAGCATAGGCAAATAATTTTTAACAAAGTCAAGAATGTTGTAAAGCAACAAACCTACATTTTACTTCGAGCATTTAAATGTGTGTTTTTTCTTTTTCTTTTTTTTTTTTATTAAGTTTAACCTCTGTGGATCAATGTGCTTCCTTAAAAGACTTTAATAAATTAAAGTGCAGAGAGCTTTTTTCACCAGGCAGAAAAAGCTGATGAGACAGGTTTAGTTTAATC